>NW_006921771.1:2487736-2508966 GCF_000298275.1 Orycteropus afer afer
CAATGGCCCCTGGTTACCCTTCAGTCTGGAACTGAATGCACTCACTTTCGTGGCTTCCAGCCAAACAATAGACAAGCATATAGGGTGAACATTTACATTAGGTAGATACACTCCTTAAAATGATCAACCATGGGAGAACAGAGGGGTACTATTTACACAGGGAGATAGCTCAGGGGGCAGGAATGCATAGGAAAGGATACAGGGAAAACGTAACTACAAAGAGGAAGAGGGAAGAGAGCTGTTACACTATGGGGAATTGCAGTCGATGTCATGAAACAAAACATGTATGAATTGTTGCATGGGAAATGAATTTGCTCTGTAAATTTCACCCAAATCACAATAAAAATTAAAATTAAAAAAAAAAAAATAAAAAAGAAACGAAAGAACTCTGCACTTGTACTTGTAACCCAGACAAGGTGAGTAAGTAGAAATGAGGAATGATACCTTGCTCAAGTCTCTCTGCCAACCCCTGAGAAGAAACAATGTTAGTCCTAACAAATGTTTTCTACCAATTGGTCTTTCCAGAGAGGGCACCTTTATCTAATTTACACAAAGGCACTGTAGGCACTAGTGTTAGCCTTGATCTCATTTTATCCTCAAAACAACTCCATGAAGAATGTGTGCTGATAGATAAAGAAGTTTCAAGTCCCACAACTGCTAAGACAATCAGAACTTGAAATTAGACTGTCTGTGTTTAAATACCATGCCTCCTCCCAAAAAGGAAAAGGGAGAGAAATTCACGTATTTCTTTTATCTGTGTCTGCTTAGGTCAACTGTTTGGAGCATGACGCTAATGAATCTACAAAGTCAGCAGGTTTATTTAAAGACAGTGAACTCTATTTTGTGTTAAGTCATGGCTGCATTCTGTAAGTGATGAGCTCTGGAAAGCAAAGCAATGAGAGGGATGTTGGATAGTGTAGCACAGTGGTTCTCAAACCATCATGGGATTCAGAATCACATTGGAGGGCTTGTTAAACAGAGATCATCACTAGACTTGACACTCAGGGGTTCTTATACAGAGGTCTGGAATAGACTCAAGAATTACCATTCTTAATACTATTCCGGAAGCTCTGGTAGCATAGTGCCTAACGCAGTTGACTGCTAACCAGAAGAGTCGCAGTTCAAACCCACCAGGCACTCCTTGGAAGGAAGGTTGGGCAATCTACTTCTGTAGTAATACTGCCTCGGAAACCCAAAGAGGGGTCGCTATGAGTCAGGTCCTACTCGACAGCACATAACAATAACAACAACAATACTATTCCAGGTGATGCTGATACTGATCAACTGGGACCACACTGGAATAGCGTGAAGAATCTATAGATTAAAAACAACAAAAACACATGCCTGCAAGCAAGTTGAGAGTGGTATAAAAATAGCCTGGGTTTTGTGTCTGTCTCATTTTCCTTCAATTCAGGTAAAATTATTCACAGGGTTATAATGTGTCTTTCTATTTACAGTCAAATTATATTAAAGATTAAAATAACAATAAAGGATAAGAATATCAAACTGAATAGATGTAGTGTTAAATGCCCTGCTTAATATTATCTTTGGGATAAACAGTACTGCTGGAAATACAGGGAAAAGAATAAAAGATTGGTGCCTTGCTCTATTATTTGCATATTTATTCTTGTCCCTCTACTCATGTTTCACATATGGACAATCACATTTCATCTCAAAGCATATCTCTCAAGATCTTTTCTAAAGTGTGAAATAAATATTCCAATATAATGTTTAGTAGAGTGTATCCAGTTTCCAATTAAAGAAACATTTGTATGATGTCATGAATTCCTTCCACACTTTATAGTAAATGTTAAAATAATCCTATTTTCTCAGGATAACTTAAAGCACAGTGCCTGGTGACTCTCCCTACTCCCACCCCCCACACACACACACACACACAGGAAATAACCTGATCTTGTCTGTATATTCTGTTGGCCAGTGTTGTGTGAAAGAAGCTGTTAGTCATCATAATAATCTATAAATATCATCCCATAATCAATATGCCTAGTGTACCACCTGAGTGATCAGGTAATCCAATTCTGTCAACATGAACTGAATGATGATCCAGGGCCACCATCCATTTATCCACAGGAGATCCAGAATAGCCTTGGCCTTAATTTTTTTTTTTTTAATCATGTTACTTCCTTTTGTACTTTCTGTTATTTTAATCTTCTTTTAAAGAATTTCAATTGTCTGACTCTCTTAATAACATGAAAAAACACAATGAGGCAATCCATTTTCTGAATGGTGGAATAGTAGATTCACACCATTAAATTAGAGCTAATTTAAGAGCGCTTTCTTGGTCTTCAGGATTAAATCCCTCAAGGGAAATAGTGATGCAATTGTTTGATGTCTTTCACTCAGCTGGTTGGCTCACTTTTGGAGTTCTCAGTTATGTATGTTTGGGGAAAAAAAAAATCAGACAGGTGGGTTTGTTATGATTCCCATAGAGATAACATTGTCCTGACAATTTGATCACAGTTCTGGAAATCAAGTTTTTCTGGCTCTGAGTCACTGACAAGTTTATCTCTGGCTTAGAGGAAAGCCTTGCTTAAAGAGGTGTTTTCTTCCATAGGGATGTCAAATTTACACAGTGATCCTACTGTAACAACTACATTTTTCCTCCTTTTATTAAAGCCACAAATAGAACAAGGTTATCTGGTTTTCACGTGAACTGTGAGAAAGGATTTCCTATGGCTGTTTTAAAGGGACTGAGAACACTTTAATAGAAACAAATTATAATTGTGGCCATCTGAAATGGACCTGTTAAGTCAATAAAGACATCATAAGAGAAAGCCTCTGATGGCGTTCCTTTATCACAGACCAAAACCAGAGGAGTAATTGATCAGAGTACAGAATTTAAAAAGAAGCAGATTTGCCTCTTCCTCTCAAGTTGCTTTGTCATGTGACTTTTTAGCTCCTCAATTCTGAAATTGTAACAATAAGAATGAAAATAATAGTGTAGAAGCATAACTGATGAGGCAGAACTTGAAGTTTTCTAATGAGAAAATATGCATTTTAAAAATTGCCAGTCCCTTCAACTTCTACCAGTGGAGACATCAATTAGCCTTGGGAAGAACTACTTTAATTAAGTGGATGTTAGGCAAATAAGCACCCATTGTTGGAGAGTAAAGGTCTAACAGGCTTTTTTTTATAGGCAACTGTAAGGATGCTAGAATGAGGACGGGAACATTTTCTAAGGTGATTTCAAGAAAAGAAAGACATATTAACAACAAGAAAGGAAGAAATTCACTCCTGTTCCATTTAATGTTGCACGTTATTCAAACGCCTGTCACTGACTGAGGTTGATGTGGCTGAAATTAGCTGGCGGTTTAGGACCTGTCAGCTGCTCAGAGAAAACTTGCCATGAGCAATAGATTCTCCACTAGAGAACCAAGTCTCAGAAGGATTAGGTTTTCTTTTGTTGTTGTTGTTACATGCCATCAAGTCAGATCTGACTCATTGCGATCCCTCCTTGGGTTTCTGAGGCGGTATATCACTACGGAAGTAGATTGCCCAACTTTCCTTCCCAGGAATGGCTGGTGGGTTTGAACCACCAGCCTTCTGGTTAGTAGTCAAGTGCATCAGGCACTATGCTACCAGAGCTCCTTAGGTTTTCTTGTTGTTGTTGTTGTTAAGTGCCGTCGAGTCGTTTCCGACTCATAGCGACCCCATGCACAGCAGAACGAAACACTGCCCGATCCCACGCCAGCCCCACAATCCCTGCTATACTTGAGCCCATCATCGCAGCCACCGTATCAATCCATCTCCTTGAAGGCCTCCCCCTCTTTCGTCGATCCTCCACCCTACCAAGCATGACATCCTTCTCCAGGGAATGGTCCCTTCTTACAACATGACCAAAATAGGTGAGACAAAGTCTGGCCATTCTTGCTTCCAAGGAGCATTCTGGCTGCACTTCCTCCAGGACAGATCTCTTAGTTCTTTTAGCAGTCCACGGTACTTTCAGCATTCTTCGCCAGCACCACAACTCAAAAGCATCAACTCTTCTTCGGTCTTCCTTATTCATTGTCCAGCTCTCACATGCATACGAGGCGATTGGAAATATCATGGCTTGTGTCAGGCGCACCTTAGTCCTCAAGGAGATATCTTTGCTCCTCAGCACTTGTAACAGTTCCTTCGCAGTTGACTTTCCCAATGCTACACGTCGTCTAATGTCCTGACTGCTGCTTCCGTTGGCATCAATTGTAGGTTTTCTTAGGCACTGGATATTTCTGTGGAAATTTGCCTGAACCAGTCACCCTGGCACAATGGTTCTACCACAGAGAAAAACAAAACAAAACAAAACATGTATATGTGTTCCAGAGTATATGATATGGGGGCCTGTTTTCTGTGGCATACAGTGATGATGACTGGGATGAGCTAGCTCAGGAGGCCTCTTCTCCCTACATAGTCCTGCACCTTCAGGATCCTCAGTGGTGCACACAGCAATGGCAGCATCATTTTCAATAGCAACACCTACCCAGTGGTCAGTGACTTGTAAACAACCAACCAACTAATTCATTCCTGATGGGTTTCAATTATAATCTGACTAGTGGCACATCCTGAGATAGCCACAGATCAATTATTACAAAGCCAAGATGTCTGTTCCCAATCAGGTTGAATTGGATATTTAAAAAGACATGGCCCTATTTTGTTCTGGGATTCATAATAGCTGATGGGTCTGGGCAAAATGTAATCACTTAATGCTTATTGAAAGTTTACTATATGTCAGGCACTGTGACAAGCACTTCATACATATTAACTCATTGAATCTTTACCATGTTCACATAAAATAGTGCCAAAGGGGCAGAGAAGCCACATCTTCTGACCTCCTCTAACCCCACAAGAGGAAGACAAAATCACCATCAGTAGCCCAAGGCCTATTCCTGTGAGGCCAGACATGCTGCCTCCTTCCAGCCCTTTCACCAACCGTTCCTCCCGAAGCACCCATCACTTCTCTGCTGGGTTCAATAATTAGCTGCAGTGGCCACACAGAACTCACAGATTATGGGGCTTATTAGGGAAGTAACAGTCTACAATTCTAGTTCAGAAGTGCACTCAGTCTCTCACAGCAGCTGTCTCTCAGTCGATAGTCTCTCTCAATCTCTCTCAGGAGCACATCTCTCACATCTCTCTCTCAGCAGCATGTGTCTCTCACATCTCTCTCAGCAGTGGGAGTCTTGCGTCTCTCTCAGCAGCACATGTCTCTAACGCCTCTCTCTCTCAGCAAATGTGTGTCTCTCAGGAGTGCATTTCTCTCAGCAGCACATCTTTCTCAGCCAGAATTCAGAGAGACTCCTTCTGCATCTAGGGCTCCTTTTGAGCCTGGCAGAGTGGCCCAAACTAACCAATCCCAACATCAGAATTCTATATCTGAGAGAGAGAGAGCTTCCCAGAAGATTGTTTTGTGCCAACCGCAAAAGAAATACCTCAGGTGAATAACTTTAACAATCAGGAGCTACTCAGTTGCTCATGGCAAATTCCACCATGGGGTTTACAAAGACTTAGGGCTAGAAAAGCTACACTGTGCAATTTACTACACCTCAGATAAGTACTCCAATTTTTCTTATTTTACAAAGAGGTCTGCACTGACAAAGATCACACAGATTTTAAGTGGAAAGCAAGGTTTCAAATTTGGGTTCATCTGATTCCAGAACAACTTAGCAATGTAGAAGAAATCGGTCAGCATTATCAATCTCAAATTTCAAATGAAATACTATGAAAATCATATAGTAAAGAAAATAACAATTAGCTTAATCCTTAGAAATTTAAGGGGTTAGCTATTTAATCTTTTTTAACAAATCCTCTATGGATACCATTGGTTTATTAGAGAAAAAGGAATGTTGTTTCATATAAAAATTACATTTTCAGAAATAAATCCTGACAAATTCTGAGGGTATAATAGTCAATGAAGTTAATACACATAATACTTTACATATCTACATGTTTTATACTCTACAAACCATCCTTACATACCTACTCTCTTAATTGCTCTTAGTAGATGGTTTTATAGGCCTTGAGATTTGAGTGGAATTGAAGTTTAATTTGCTGAATGGAAAAGGTTTGTTTCTAAAACATGGCATTAGGAAATCTTAGCAAAAATTCAAGTAAAACTACTTTCCCTCCTGATTTTCCCACTTCTGTACTAGTCCAACAGGGGTCCCAGTCAGCCAAGCTTAAAGCCCTGAAGTCATTTCTCATTCTCCCTTTTCCATCATCTTTATAGATGCCAAGTCCTGTGATTCTTCATTTACACATTTATTTGTTTGCTTATGTGTGTATATATGTATGTATTTCCATATCCTTCAGGACCTTGTTCTTTCTAAATCAAGTACCAGACATTATCAATTCTATCCATTATTTACACTCCATACGCTTCTAAGATTTTCAGTTCGTCCTCCCTGATCCATCCTTTACAATCCCCATTTGTGCATATCAGTCTCACTGGCACTCTTTTTGACAGTGTAAAAATATATTAACTCCTTAACCTAGCACTCAGGAGTTCACAACCTAGTCCTTCTTTTAAACTCATTCCTTTACTCCAGCTTAAATGGGTCTACTGACAGTCCTCTTCCAAAACATCATATATTGTCCTGTCTCTTACTTTCTTATTTCAAGAGTGCCTTTCCTCTTCCTATGTACCTATATTCACCTTTCCCATCTTTCAAAGGTCAGCTGATATCACATTTCCTATCAGAATACTCCCCTGACCATCCCAAATAAAAGGTACAGTCCATCCTACGTGTCAGGTGTCTATTTCACTTATTTGGCACTAAATTAATTCATGAAATTAGTTGTTCCTTTTCCATTTGTATATTTTTATTCAAACTGTATTATAGAAATTTGTTAGTAAGAACGACATTGTATATGTGGTTAATGTCTTACAGGATTTCTTGTGATATACATATATGTTGATAATATTATATTTTTCTATTGTGTATAAATATTCATACTTCTACCTCATAAAGTTTCAATTAGCCTATTTTGAGAACTCCAGCTCTTTATGGGAATTTGTCTCTAAGACCCTAAAAGATATAAAACAGAATGATGACAGCAAATAGGAACTAGTCAAGTCAAATTTAGCCTTGATTTTGGTTGTTACTTAACATAAAGCTGTTTTTTTCAGAGTTCTAAGGTGAGTTACCTCTTTAGTGGCTAGATCAGTATCCTTCTCCCCATGTACAGAGTCTGTAATTGGCATAAATGTTCAGTTTCTGTAGATGTACCAAGTGTCACTTGTCTGACTTTGTGACTCAGATGGATTTTACAGCTCATACGAAAGGAAAAAGGCTCTTTGATGACCAGTGACATCCCTTAAGCTGACAAATCACTTCCTTATTATCCCTGGTATCTCCCACACCTAGCCCATTAGTGTGACAGCTCTAAGGATCCTGAAATTTAAGCAAAAAATGAGAACCAATACCAGTCATTTAAATACTGACAGGCCTTAGGCAGACCGAGTTTTAAATTAGCCATTCTAAGACAGATAAAGAATTTTGCTATTAAGATTAAAAAAAAAAAAAAAAATCTAAGTGCCAGTTAGCTTTTCTGTGTGGCAGTTTTTAAGGCCTGAGAGAAGTTTTAATGGTGGCTCAGATGTTGACTGCTCACATAAACTGGGCCTTAAATTCCTCCTTTTAAATAGGAGTCCTTAACTTCAGTCAGATGAGTATTATAAAAATGAGTTCTTCCATGAAAGGCTAAATGAGAATCAGCAGGGGATCTCACAGCTGGGATTCAAACATGTTTGGGAAGATCTTGTGGACCAGAGATCTGGCTACTACACCTAACTGCCCAAGGGATTCTGGAATGTCTAGTTAGAGAATTCCTCCCAAGAGAAGAAAGTGGAAGGCATATATAGCCTCAGCTAACAAAACCAGCTTGGTTTCTGCCATTCCAAGCCTTCTTGATCTCATATCTGGGTCTGAAGGAAAGAGAGGCTGTGAAAAAAACTAAAATGCACTGAGTTCCTACTGCTTTGGAATAACTTTTAACAAAGTATCACCTGAAACATGGAAAAGAGGCATTCCCCTCACCTCAATGTCACTTCAGATAAATTCAAAGTTATAGTGGCGGCAATAGCCCCCAAGAGAAGAGGCAGCAGTGCAGGAGGGATCTGACATGAACAATGCGGCAGCACCATTACCCATGTTGTTGTTGTTGTTATGTGGCGTCAAGTCGGACCCGACTCATAGCGACCCCTCCTTGAGTTCCCCAGGCAGTATCATTATGGAAGTAGATTGCCCAGCCTTCCTTCTGAGAAGTGGCTGGTGTGTTTGAACTGACGGCCTTCTGGTTAGCAGTCAAGTGCTTTACACACTATGCTACCAGAGCTCCTACCATTACCCATAAGATGTAACAATACCTTGCAAGTGTATCAGTGGTCCCTAGAAGACACCATATGGTAAATATCAGTCTTACTTGTTAACACATGGAAGACACCATTGTTGCCATCTCAGAAATACTTGTGCAGGGGAAGTAAAACATCAAGGAGGCCACAGCACAATGATGACCATTATGGAAAAACTATTAACGTAACTCCATTTTTACTCAGGGTGCCTAGAGGAGAAATAAATAATATAGCTGATGGCAACTGAGTGCTTTGAATATGCCATTTTGCAAATCATGTTTATTTGATCCTCAAGTCAATTCTATGATAAGGCAGGTGCTAATACTTTCTTCATGTTATAGGTGACTTGAATATTAAAGAGGTAAGGTAACTGACCTCAAACCTAGGTGCTGTTCAGTGATACCCTTGGAATTTGAACCCAAGCTGTGAGGTCCCAGAGCCTCATGAGTAACCGCTACACTGTATGTCCTATGTCGGTTGGGCAATCCTACTTCCGTAGTGATACTGCCTCGGAAACCCAAGGAGGGGTCGCTATGAGTCGGGGCCGACTCGACGGCAAACAACAACAACATGTCCACTATAGAAGGGGCAGGAGGCCTTGTTAGTTATAAAAGCTAAATACAAATTCTTCATCCCAGCAAAGTTCAGAACTGGTGCCACTGTTTAACATTAGCTGAGAATCTACCACATGTAGGCGGTTATCAGGACTCCACTTTCTAAAATGAGCAAGGGAATCTCCATAACCTGGTGAAGAGACAGCCCAGAGCTGGCAGCCTGACAATTAATCAGACAGGTTGAGGCAGGTGCAGGATTCCTGACAACTCTTGCAGCTGCTGCCACACTGTCTTCGAGACTTGATGGTAAGTTCTCACAGAGGTCACCACATTTGGAAGCGTCCTCTTCCCGTTTGTGGACAAAGGGGGAATGAAACAGTATCCTACACTCTGGATGTTGGAGAGGCTCGTTATTGGTATTTTCGTGGGCCGTGTCATGGGAACTTGAATACGTTTTCTTGATTTTTCCTAGAAATTCACTTCCTCACTTGGAGTGTCAGTTTCCTGTGCTATAAAAATGAGCATTGGATCAGATCACCTCCGAATTTCTCTTTTTGACTAAGAAAGACTCTTGGAATTAGGAAAGTGGGAAGGCAGCTTTTACATTTTTACCATAACCTTTATTTATCATGCTGGAAAAAGAAAGTGATCACTACAAAAATAAGCCAGTGGAGGCAGAGTTTAGGGCCTACAGTGACTGTAAGAAAGGTAGAATAAGTAATGCGAAACAAGAGAGAAAGAGAGAAGGGAGGTTAGTAGCTCCTGGAGAGAGATAAAAAGTTTTCTTTAGGTTTTAAAAGAAATATATTAAAGCTTTCTTCACTGTGTTAAAACATCCTCTAAGGTATTTTATGAGCCAGGATAAGTCACAGCCTCCTCCATTCAAGATTTAATGCACAAAAGGAATAAGGTGAGGAATACAAGGAAGTTCAGAAAGTGACTCTCTGTAAGCTGACAATCAGGGACAAATTTCTTAACCTTGTAAACAATGGGATTTTTGGATTCATCCACTTTAGAAGAGTGAAACCTTTGTTCCTTAGAATGTGTTAAACTAGGCCAGACAAAGAGTGCACTGCTTTAGAACTCTTCTGTATTGTGTTGAAGACCATACGGTGGAAAGCGGTGTGACAGGGCTCCCCAGAGTAAAGAACTGGGTGACCTATAGCTTCTTTATTCTTGTGGATTTCTGCTATCTTAAACCTTTTTGTTGCAAGCAGTCACATCCCTATGGAATGTGGAATTAAAATACAACAGGTGGCTCAGCTGGCTCTTTCCAACAGATGTAGAAGAAGCATGCCAAATGTTCTGTTACCAACGTCACCCATCTCTCACACACAGACACATGCGCCACACAAATACACACATCACCTACACCTTATCTCCTGCCCTGTGCTTTGGCAGGGGACTATACGGACAAAGTGAAAAAAGAGGTTTTTTATTTTCTCTTTTTGGCTGTGCAGTGTTTAGAGTCCTAACAAAGCTGGGTACAGGAAGAGACTAGTCCTGCTTTTCATCTCATCCTTGCTCTAACAATGTAACCAGTTTAGATATACCTGTATGCAGGTAGATCTGTGGATAGGAATTTATACCAGAAACCACACTGTAACAATAATACAAGAATAAATTGACTCAGGAATGACTCAACTTACTCTGATCTTAAATACAAACAAAAATAAATCAAATTACTAGGAAGACACACTTTTATGTTATGTTTATGCTACAAGATTATGCTACTATCTGTCACAGTAATGGTGACCCTGGGTATAAAAAATGGGATCAAAAGGAGGAGAAGAATCATGTAACCACCATTTTAATAAATACTATCACATTTTTAGTGAATGTTTAGTATCTGCCAGGCAAAATATTATCCTTGCCCTCACAGGTTTCAGCTTACCAGAGAAAAGGACATTCAAGCAACCAGTTATAATAAAAGAAGTACTTTTATTATTGAGGCAAAACAAGCATGGCAACACATAGGAAGAGAGGATTCTGACTGTGAGGTAATGGCTAGTGGAATCAGAGAAAGTTTTATAAGGAGAAGGAAGAGGGGAAAAACTACTCTTTTTTCCTTATTTAATCATCATATATTAGCCCCATTTTATAGATGAAGAAATTAAAGTTCAAAAGGTTAAGTAATTTGCCCAAATTATTGTGCTATAACAGACAGAACCTGTATCTAGTTTGTCTCTTGCCACATACCCTTTCCACCATACTACAAAGGTAACCCTTGCACCGATCCATCAAAGATATGAGAATTTTAACAGAAATAGAGAGAGCAACACGAGTGAAGACACAGGGGAGTGAAAGTGCACTGCAAACCTTTTGAACTTCATGAAATTTAATGAGGCTTGAGTAGCGAGCTCATGGATACATACTGTAGAACATGAGGCAGAAAACATTTTTTAGTGATAAAAAGTGATACAGAAGTTCAAATCTCGGAAAAACAGAAACTATAGGCCACTCTCCTGGTTGCTTATCCAAATCTCTTCTTCTCTTAGATCAATCTTGATTTAAGAAACTGAATATATTTGGGGCATTAGATTAAATCCTCAATAAATACCTGTTGAATGATTAAAGATGTATTTTTTTTTTTTTTAAAGTCAAATAAGAGATGAATGAACGATTTTAAAGTTTGGCTTATTATATGACTTTTAAAAAAGTGAAAGGAGGGGAGAGGAAGATGAAAATGGGAAAGCAGAGCCTAGAAAAACCAAAACCACAGATTATCCTAAACCCACTATGTTCTTATACAGTCCTCAGAGCACTCCAAATGTTATCACTGGCACATGTTAACATACTGCTGAAGCTTTAGAAAACTGAGTAGATGGAAGAAAGAAAAAAATTTGTACAGAAAAATCAGATAATTTCTTTTTGACTGCTACTAAAAATTGAATTTCTTAATAAAATTCAGTTTAATTCCTAGGTTTCTCAAAATAATTTTATCTCATTACTCAATTTACGCTCAGGCTATGTGGTCTACAAAACATAGACTTAGTTATAATGTGGTCATTGTAGTCAACCATATGAACAAAAAAGAAAATCTTTCTGTATGTGATAATCAAATTAATTCAGCAAATGCCCAATTTTTCCTTTTCAAACACTACATTTTTTCACTCAAATAATTAAATCCAAATATATTTTTCCTTAGCACTACTCCACTTCACTGATTCCAGAATATGGATGTTCCTTCCTGTTTACATGTCTCACTGTCTTTATAAAATACCAAACAAATGCTTTCCACATTTCTCCCCTAAATCAAGAGAAATCCAGAAGTTTACCAAGTTTCTATTGACTCAGTAAGTATAAAACAGAAATATAAAAGCTCTTAACATTGTTTATGCTGAAAATGTATCAAATTATATTCTGAAAGAACAGTGGCCTGTAAAAACTATTTGTCTTGCTCTGGTAAATAGGAGCCCTATGTAAAGGGATATCTCAACTTGAACTGAAGTTTACTTTGTTCTAATCAGAGCTGATGTATCAGATCACTTCAATGATGTCCCTGTTACACAGGGGATTCATCCTTTGCCCAGCTTGTCTGCACTGCAGCATACGGTACCCCACCAAACTCAAAATGAAGAGAGAGTGGGCTTTTATACTCCTACAACATTGACAAATCTGACGATAGATAGGAAACAAAAAGGTAATTTGTTAAAACTGTCATTTTCAAAAGGAACCTGAAATCTAAGGTGGGAAAAAAAAGTTCCTCAGAACTAGAAATAGCATCTTCAGCCCTTTCTCTTTATCCCATGCCTTATACACTAATATACAAAGCTATTCTCATTTTTGCTTCTGGCCATAATCTGGTACAGTTGATAGTGCAGTGATTTTCATCAGGCAACATATCTCAACAAAAGGGTAAAAAAAAAAAAAAATTGTGAAAGTATACATATATTTTACCTAAATATTGCTTAAAACAATGGCACGGGCTTATGAGCACACTGATGAATTTATAATCTGAAATTCAGTGATTGTGTTCCACTGTGACTTGGGTATATAATTCTTTCTTCAGGCAACAGGCTGTCAATAAGCAGCTTCGAAAAATAATGAATGTTTGTAGTTATAATTTCATGGGTTGACTGAAACTTAATAGCCTTTATTTCCAATTTAGGCTTGTGATATGTTCCAGTAGAAAACAGTCTCAAATGAAATACAGTCTATTACACTACTATTTAACCCTCTCTTATTTTGTTAATCCTTTGTTGCTGCTTTATGTGATTTTATATTTACAGCTATGGCACATTGTGTTGGCCACATCACTTTTTATTTTGCAGCATCTGTCTCAGGCATTCTCTCAATCAACTCTCCATTATCCAAGAGATAGCTACCCAATGACTACTTATCTGAGTGATGAGGACCCAACCTTCATCTCACTACTGCCAACATTGTGCCCCTTTTACTACTCAAGTACCACATCTGGCAGAGAGGAAAGTAGGAACAGAGACAAAAATAGAAAATCCAGATAGTCTGTTCTGCTCATTGTCAGTAGATCAAATTAGAGAAAAGGTTAAGGCTCTTACATTAATAAGTATTTAGTGCTCATAGTTATGGAAAAGAGTCTGATAGCCCATAATACAGTGTGTGGCCTGTGGATTTCAATGAGTCAGACAGACAACTAGGCAACTTATTACCATGTATAAAGGACAATTTTGACATTCTGAGGAAGGAAGGGATGAGACAAAAGTTAGAATAGTACTGAAAACCTAGAGTTGCTGAGTGTATGACACACAGAAGAACATTCTTTAAAATAAAGTTTCTTATTTAGGAGTATGTTTTGGGTTCATTTGATAGGTTTTACAAAAATACACATAGCTGGTGTCTACTCTAGACGTAATGAATCAAAACCTCCAGAGGTAGGATCCAAACCAAAAAATCCAGTTGCCTTCAAGTTGATTCCAAATCATGGTGACCCCATGTGTGTAAGAGTAGAACTGTGCTCTGTATGATTTTCAATAGCTCATTTTTCAGAAGCAGGTCACCAAGATTTTCTTCCAAGGCATCTTCAGGTAGACTTGAACCTCTACCCTTTCAGTTAGCACCTGAGACATATATTAAATGTCTATACCACTCAGGGTGCCAGTCACAAGTATTTGTGAAACAATCAATCAAAACCTCCAATAAATGTAATGAACATTTCTGATCATGATAAACCATTACTTAATTATTGTTGAGAGAATGCTAAAACCAATTAACTTGAAAATAACCAGTGAAACAGTTTATGGTAGTAAAAGAACAAAAATCATTGTCAGGACTTTCCCTTTGAATCCTTTGTCATGGTGCTCAAGGCAAAAATGGCTACTGTTCTTTTTGTGATACTCATGTACAGAGAAGTGTCTAGTAGTACAAACTTATGCTGCAAGAAACATCAAGTAAAAAAATATAGTAAGCATTTTGAGTGTTCTGTTTTATCTGCTATACAATTAAAAACCTGCTTATACAAATCTAATAAACAGAAAATCTATGAAAGCAAAGCTATAATTCTACTAAGCCACATCACTTAAAAATATGGTCATAGGGGACATTAAGCTCAATTGGCATAACATACTACACAAAAACAGTATTCTACATCCTACTTTGGTGAGTTGGAGCTCTGGTAGCATAGTGCCTAAGGTATTTGACTGTTAACCAGAAGGCTGGAGGTTCAAACCCACCAACCACTCCTCAGAAGGAAGGTTGGGCAATCTACTTCTGTAGTGATACCACCTCAGAAATCCAAGGAGGGATTGCTATGAGTCAGGTCTAACTCAATGGCACATAACAACAACAACAACGATGACGACTTTGATGAGTAGTGACTGGGACCTTAAAAGCTTGCAAGCAGCCATCCAGATGCCAATAATGGGTCTTTCTTGGTCCAGAGCAAAGAAGAATGAAGATAAACAAAGATACATGGAAACAATTAGTCCAAGGGACTAATGAACCATGCAAACCTCAGTCTATATGACCATAAGACCAGAAGAACTAGATGGTGCCCATCTACCACCGTCAAACACTCAGAAAGGGATCAGAGCAGGAGATCCTGGATAGAGTGGGAGAACAATGTGGACTAAAACTCAAAATCATAAAAAATACCAGGCTTACTGGTCTAACAGAGCCTGGTGAGACCCCCATGACTTTGGCCCCTAATTACCATTCAGATCTGGAACTGAACTCACTTTGGTGGCTTCCAGCCAAACAAGAGACAGACATATAGGGTGAATATTTACATCCAGTAGCTACACTCCTTCAAATGATTAATCATGAGAATAGATGGGCAGTATTTGCACAGGGAGGTAACTCAGGGGCAGGAATGCATAGGAAAGAAGGACACAGGGAAGAGGTAACTACAAGGAGGAAGTAGGAAGAGAGCTGTTACCTTGTGAGGAATTACAGTCAATGTCATGAAACAAGATATATATATATATATGTATGGAAAATTAATTTGCTCTGTAAACTTTCTCCCAAATCACCAAAAAAAAAAAAATATATTAGATACTACTAGAAAAGATGTAGATGATCTACAGAGCATTTATTTTCTCATAGAGTTAATGACAAAATATGGAGAGTAAAAAGATGAGAATAGTAGCACCAGAAGAATGTTTCAATAGAAACAATATCTGGAATAGAATTGATAAAAACCTGATCTTTTTTTTTTTTTTTTTTTAAGTCATTCCCTTGTAGAGTGAAATTTAAGAGGCAAGAACACCAAAGAGTTTACTTCTTAAACTAGAATAAATGACTCCCAGGACAGAAATCAAGAAGCCCTGGAGGCACAGTGGTTAAAGCCTTTGACTACTAATTGAACGGTGGGTGGTTCAAATTCACCAGCCACTCCACAGGAGTGTGTTTCCATAAAGATTATAGTCTTGAAAACCCTATGGGGCAGTTCTATTCTATCCCATAAGGGAGCTAAGAGTTGGAATAAACTCAACAGCAATGAGTTTGGATTTTGGTTTAGGACAGAAATCAAGAGTACTTCTAAGTCCTCAACAGCACTCATCATTTTGCTGGCCTTCAGTCAGTTAATAATTATAACATGTCTGCCCCTGCTGTGATCTCTGAGAAAACTTTCTTCCAAGTCCCTTCTCCTGAGAAAGACCCTCCCTCTCTCTCTGCTCCAGGGCAGCCCACTTCCTTAGTCAGGGATGGCCTTTTTCCAGATCCAGACCATTCCTGCTGGTAGCTCTTGTCTGGATCCAATTGGCCTCAGCTGGAGATCCAGATGGCTCATTTCTTGTCCCCCAGCAGGGTTAAAACAGCATCCACCCCTTCCTGATCTCTCTGCCATTAGTGCCATCAGGCCTTGAATGCTATCCCTAAATCCTAACATCATAGAATGGAATCAGCCATAGAAGGAAGACAGCTTCAGAAACAGCACAGTATCTTTATACAAAGCAAATGAGCAATGTCTAATTGTGGTATATTCTTAAAGTTGATTGTATTCATAACATTTTCTGGATATATAAATGACCTTTACATCTAACTATCTATATCCATCAATTGATCCATCTATCAATTGATTGACAGATATGTCACACAGACAGATAGGCAGAAACTGTTTGAAAAATTCCACCCATAGAAATACATATAGGTATAATACATATGGACATATAGAGATTAGATAAATATCCACATGTACAGCTCAAAAAAGTCAAACTTAACTGCCATTGAGTCGGATCCAATTCATAGCAACCCCTCCTTCAGTTTTCAAGGCAGTAACACTACAGAAGGAGATTGCCCAACCTTCCTTCTGAGGAGTGGCTGGTGGGTTTGAACCGTCAGCCCTCTGGTTAGCAGTCAAATGCCTTAGGCACTACACCACCAGAGTTCCTCATGTACAGCTACATATGTAGATATAGACAAAAAAAATTCAAAAATTAACAACTGGACAGACACCTGTTTAAAAAGTTATAGATAGGTCAATTACATCCATATTTATCTACATAATCATTTTTTAAAGAGTTTGTGATAATTTGTCAAGTTAACTGTGATTGCCATACTACACAAGCTGCAAAGATTTTCACCAAATTTGAAGAGTATGTTTGGGATGATTAATTTAAAATACAGGCTCTGTGTCAAAGGCAAAATTCAATCTAAGAGACTCTGTTGTTGTTGTTGTTGTTATGTGCCATTGAGTCAGACCCGACTCATAGCAACCCCTCCTTGGATTGCCAAGGTGGTATCACTACAGAAGTAGATTGCCCAACCTTCCTTCCAAGGCATGGCTGGTGGGTTTGAACCGCCAGCCTTCTGGTTAGCAGTCAAGTGCCCTAGGCACTATGCTACCAGAGCTCCCAAGAGACTCCCTAGGATACCCCAAACTGAGGAGAGATCTTCATCTAATTGTTGTTGTTGTTGTTGTCATGTGCCGTTGAGTCGGCCCTGACTCATAGCGACTCCTCCTTGGGTTTCCAAGGCAGTATCACCATGGAAGTAGATTGCCCTACCTTCTTTCCGAGGAGTGGCTGCTGGGTTTGAACAGCCAGCCTTCTGATTAGCAGTCAAGTGCCTTAGGAAGTATACATTTGGGATAGTCTGACTTAAGATGTGGGTTATGGAATCTAGAAATATCACTTTGTGAGCCCAAAGAAGCCTTCAGTCATCTTCCAAAACAGGTGAATTTAACCAATATGGGTTGAGAACTTACCTACTAAACGCTGATCTGGAGGAAAAGCCCCAGGAAAGCAGATGCTAAGAACAAAGAAAACAAATACAAGCAGTCCCCAATTTACAGTGTGTTTGAGTTACAATGAACCGCACTCATAACCAACAGTATATCTAGAACATTGCATCTTCCTAGGAGGAACTCAAAGGAAAATCCAAGCAAGAAATATGGAAAAAATTACTGAATCATGTAAACATGCTCCAAGCATTTGATCAGGATAATATGATGGAAGAGATCAGTGGAAAAATCATCCATATAACAAGAACACTGAATGAAGAACTTGATACTGCCAATGTGAAGCAGCTTATACATCAAGAGGAAGGGGAATTGACAGATCAAGATTTACTGGATTTTGAAGCAGAAAGAAATCATGAAAAAGATAGCAATAAATAGGAAGAGGAAATAGAGAAGTTGTCGATAATTTTACAGTGAAAGGATAAGCTGAAGTTTTTTCTAAACTAAATCAAGGGCTTCAATTGCTTGAAAACATGGACCCACATTTAATGCAATCCTGGTCCAGATACCAACAAAATTTTTTAAGGACATGGAAAAACCAATTACTAACTTCATATGGAAAGGAAAGAGACCTCGGATAAGCAGAGCACTTCCAAAGAACAAAGTGGGAGGTCTCACATTCCCTGATCTTAAAACCTACTATACAGCCACAGAAGTCAAAACAGTGTGTTCTTGGTACAATGATAGATAGACCAATGGAACAGAATTGAAAACCCAGAAACAGACACAACCGTCTATGGATAGCTGATCTTTGACAAAGGTCCAAAACCCATTAAATGGGGAAGAGATAGCCTCTTTAACAAATAGTGCTGGCAAAATTGGATATCCACTTGCAGAAAAATGAAACAAGATCCATATCTCACCCCGTACACAAAAACAAACTCAAGCTGGATCAAAGACTTAAATGTAAAACCCAAAACTATAAAATTCATCAAAGATAAAATAGGGGGAAATGGAGGAGCCCTAATTTACAGCATAAATAGACTACCAAACATAAGCCAGAATGCACAGAAGGTAGATGAGAAGCTAGATGACTGGGACCTTTTAAAAATTAAATGCTTATGTGCATCAAAAGACTGCCAAAATGGTAAAAAGAGAAGCTACAGACTGGGAGAAAATATTTGTCTATGACATACCTGACAAAGAACTTAACTCTGAAGTCTATAGAAAACTTCAACACTGCCAACACCAAAAGACAAACAATCCAATTCAAAAATGGGCAAAAGACTTAAACAGACACTTCACGTAAGACAATATGCTGGAGGCCATCAAACACATGAGGAATTGCTCCTGATTTTTAGTCATTTTGTTGTTGTTATTATGTGCCGTTGTTGTTGTTGCTGTTATGTGCCGTCGAGTCGGACCCGATTCGTAGCAACCCCTCCTTGCATTTCCAAGGCAGTATACTACGGAAGTAGATTGCCCCATCTTCCTTCCGAGGGTGGCTGGTGGGTTTGAACCGCCAGCCTTCTGGTTAGCAGTCAAGTGCCTTATGTACTATGCTACCAGAGCTCCCATTATGTGCCATGGAGAGAGACAAATCAAAACAACAATGAGAGATCATCTCACCCCAGCAATCATAGCAAAGTTCAACAGGACAGAAAATAACAAATGTTGGCAAGGTTGCACAGGGATTAGAACTCTGGTGCACTGCTGGTGGGATTGTAAAATGGTATACAACCATTGTAGCAAATGGTATGGCATTTCCTTAAAAAATTGAAAACAGAAATACCATTTGACCAAGCAATTCCATTATTAGGAATATATCCTAAAGAGGTGAGAGCCAGGACATGAACAGACATATGCACACATATGTTCATCACAGCACAATTAATTCACTGTAGCAAAGAGATGGCAACAACCTAAATGACCATCAACGGATGAATGGATAACCAAATTATGGTACATTCACACAATGGAATACTATGCTACATGAAAGAACAATGAAGGATACGCCAATCATCTCAAAATGTGGATGAGCCTGGAGGACATAATGCTAATTGAAATAAGTCAATTGCAGAAGGACAAATACTGTATGAGCCCATTACTGTAAAAAGACAAAGAAGAGTTTGCTTAAGAAAGGAAACTCACTTTGTAGGTTACCAGGGTGGAGAGGGAAAGGGAGGGAATAATTTTGGGCTAGTTGAGGGCCACATGCTGATGTGGAGTAAGGGGAGGGATGTATAGAAAGAGTCTGTGACCACCATAATAACTAGGAAAGGGAGGACATCGAATTGTGCACATTAAGATATAGACAACGGACGCTAATACCAACCAGTATATCCACAATACTACATTACCATTAACACCAAACAACAGGCTACAGATAAACACATAAACATCTGAGAAGATCAGATGGGGGTCATTGAACAGTATTATACTCTAGACCAAAGATCGATTCAGCTGAGGCTAATCTTGCACAGATACCACTGATACAAAATACCCACAATCCTTACAGAAACAACAGAAGACAGACAGAGAACAATCCCTCACAGACAGCCAGACACTGGGGGAGAGACATCCAATGGATCTACTAACTCAGGACCATCATAGTGGGGAACACCAGACTCAATTGGCACAACAAAATACATAAAAATCTTATTCCTCATCCTACATTGGGGAGTAGCAACCGGGGTCTTAGAAGTTTTCAAATGCCCATCTAAGATTAAGTTAATGGTCTCCTATCATCAGAAGCAAAGAAGAATGCAAAAAACCAAAGGCACATGGAAGCAATCAGCCCTAGGACGTGATGGACCTCTAGACCAGAAGAACTACAAGGTGCCTGGTTACCAATGCCAACCACTCAGGAAAGGATCAAAACTGGAGATCATGGATAGATTAAGAGGAAAAACGTGGAACAAAATCCAAAAACTCAATAATGACCAGAATGACTGGTCAAATGGAGTCTGGTGAGACCCCCAATACTATGGCCCTAGGATACATTTTGGGCCTGGAATAAAACTCACTCCCAGGGGCTGGCTCTCAGACCAATAGTAAACAAGATGTACACTCAGACTACTCAACCCAGGATGACACACTCACATACTCTATGGAGATGCATCCCGTGGAGCAATCAACCATGGGGCACTAGAGGGGCAACATTTATATGGAGGACATGCAGGACACACAGGAGTACATAACTATGAGGGGCATAGGGTGGGGGTTACTGGGCAGGGAGTGGAGGAGACTGGGTTAGGGTTGGGGATGGTAAATAGGGAGTGAAACTAAATGTACACGAAATGTTGAATGTAAAACAAACTCTGCTCTGTAAACTTGTACCTAAAGCACAACAAAAAAATAAAAAAGAAAAGAAATCATGGACCCAAATTCTGACCACTTTGCTAAAGTCAATAAGCAGATTCGGGAAGCAGTGAGCTGTTACCATGAAATATATGAGGAAAAAAAAAGAAGAAAACCACTATACAGACAACTCTCATTAATTTTCTAACTAGAAATGCCATCCCCATTCCCAGGGGTAATCCTGATGACCTAGAACCTTCTATAGGTGGAATTATTACTGCAACTGACCAAATGGTAACATTGTCTAATTCTTCTTCATTGTCGGAGTAAATTTTTATGATTTGTGTATTTTTTTATATATGTATGTATTAAAATACATCTGTAAGTTTATATGTAATGTTTCCAACCCTCAAAGACAAATAAAGAT
>NW_006921771.1:2509770-2513289 GCF_000298275.1 Orycteropus afer afer
ACTGGGGTCTTAGAAGTTTTCTAAGACAAGCTACACAGAACTCTTCAACAAAGAAAAGAGAAACCGATTGACACAAATATAGAAGATAATCCTGGAGCCCTGAGCTTTGAAAGGAAGGATACAGAAGTGGATTAACACCAACTAGTAGAAGAACCTGAATGAAAACAGTGAGTAAGGAGACAAATGGAACTGTAAATTGTCAGCTCTCCTGACAGCACAGATAGCCTGAATATTTCTAAGTGGTATTAGGACCTGAGAAGTAACCTAAAAATCATCCCTATTCACCAAGAGCTGCATGGACTACTGCAAGGGTAGCTGACAACTGGAAAGGGAAACAACAGAGAGGGAGAAAAACTGAGCTGTGGACTTTTGGCTGTCTGGAGAGCACAGCCATTCTGAATGTTTACAAGGGAAGCTGGGCACAGCCATTTCAAATGCTTACAAGTGGCAGCCATTTTGTATATTTCACTCACTCACTAATGGCCGTCGAGTCGGATCCAACTCACAGCAACCCCTCCTTGGGTTTCCAAAGCAGTATCACTACAGAAGTAGATTGCCCAACCTTCCTTCCAAGGAGTGGCTGATGGGTTTGAACCACCAGACTTCTGGTTAGCAGTTAAATATGCCTTAGGCACTTAACCCCCTAGTGACAGCATTCTTGTTCAGATTCCAGGGACCTATGAATAGAATTCGCTTGCCAAAGACACCGCAAACATGCAGGAGACTGACGACTAGAAAGAAGACAGTTGGTGAGTGCATAAGTGCTGCCAACTAGCAAATAGAGGAGCACAGTACCCTGCTTACTCAGACACATCCAAAGAAAACCACAATCTTGGGCAAATTACTCCTACATACAATCACCAATTAAATATAAACACAAAAATGTCACAACATCTCAGAGACAACAGATCATCAAGGTACACACAAAGGAGCAAACAACCTTACAAGAGATGCAAACAGTTGTCCTTTGGACAGAGTACCAACAACATCAAACAACAACCAATTATTAACACACATGATGACATAACCTAGAAACCAACCCAGTTACAGAAGTATCCATAATAAACAAATAGATGAGTCCAATACACCACTTTCAATGAAACATAGCACAACTGGAAAGAAACTCAACAAAAATGCAGAAGAACTAAACAATACAATGCACCAACTTGACCTTATAGACCTCTACAGAGCATTTCACCCAACAACAGCACAATATACATTCTTTTTCAGTGCACATGGAACATTCCCCAAGGTAGACTATATGTTAGGCCACAAAGCAAGCCTTGATAAATTTGAAAACATTGAAATACTTCAAAGCATCTTCTCAGAACATAGTGCTACCAAATTAGAAATCAATGATAGGCAGAATGGAAAAAGAGTACACATATGTAAACTGAACAACACCCTCCTTGAAAATGACTGGGTAATGAAAGAAATAAAAATGAAATTAAAAAATTCCTCGAATCAAATGAGAAAGAAAACACAACATACCAAAATCTTTGGGACACAACAAAAGCATTGATCAGAGGCCAATATATAGCAATAAATGCACACATAAAAAAAAAAAAAGAACGAAAATCAACACTTTAAATCAACATCTCCAACAATTAGATAAAGAACAGCAAGAAAAGCCTACAGTCACCAGAAGAAAGGAAATAATAAAGATTTGAGCAGACATCAATGAAACAGAAAATGGAAAGACAACAGAAAAAATCAACAAGACTAAAAGTTGGTTTTTTGAAAAGATTAATAAAATTGACAAACCACTGGCAAATTTAACAAAGGAAAAGAGGGAGAGAATACAAAAATAAGAAACAAATTGGGCAATGTCACAACAGAACCAATAGAAATAAAAAGGATAATACCAGAATATTATGAAGAACTGTACTCCACCAAATTTGAAAATCTGGAAGAAATGGACAGATTTCTAGAAACACACTACTTACCTAAACTAACACAGACAAAGGTGGAAAAATTGAACAGTTCCATAAGAAAAGAAGAAATTGAACAGGTCATGAAAATATTAACAACAAAAAAAGTTCTGGCCCAGACAGTTTTACTGAAGAATTCTATCAAACATTCAGAGAAAAACTGACACCAATGCTACTCAAACTATTCAAGAACATAGAAAAGGATGGACTCCTCCCAAATTCATTTTCTGAAACAAGCATAACCTTGATACCAAAACCAGGCAAAGACACCACTAAAAAGGAAAATTACAGACCAATATTTCTCATTCATAAACATAGATGCAAAAATCTTCAATAAAATCCTAGCCAACAGACTCCAACAACATATCCAAAAAATAATGATTTATGACCAAGTGGGGTTCATACCAGGTATGCAAGGATGGTTCAACATTAGAAAAACAATCAACATCATCCATCACATAAACAAAACAAAGGAAAAGAATCACATGATCATATCAATCGATGCAGAAAAGGCATTTGATAAAATTCAACAGCCATTCTTGATGAAAACTCTCAGCAAAAAAGGAATAGAAGGGACATTCCTCAACATAAAAAGGGCACATATGCAAAACCAACAGCCAACATTATTCTCAATGGAGAGAGACTGAAATCGTTCCCCTTGCAAACAGGAACCACTTCTATTCAACAGTGTATTGGAAGTCCTAGCCAGGGCAATAAGGCAAGAAAGGGAAATCAAAGGCATCCAAATTGGTAAGAAGAAGTCAAACTATCCCTATTTGCTGATGATAAGATCTTATAAATAGAAAACACAAGAGACTCAGGGAAAAAAAAAAAAAAAAACTACTGGAACTAATTGAGAGATTTATCATAGTGGTGGGATTTAAGATCAACATACAAAAATCAGTTGGATTCCTCTACACCAGCAAAGAGATTGCTGAAAATGAATAAGGAAATCAATACCATTTACAATAGCTACGTAAAAATAAAATACTTGGGAATGAATTTCACTAGGGACACAAAAGGTCTGTACAAAGAAAACTATAAAAGACCACTTCAAGACCAGAAGAGAACTACATAAATGGAAGAACATATCATGCTCTTGGATAGGAAGATTGAAAATTGTGAATATGTCAATACTACCCAAAGCAATCTATATATTCAATGCAATCCCAATCCAGATTCCATCAACATTCTTTAAGGATATGGAAAAATCAATCACTAATTTTATATGGAAAGGAAAGAGACCTTGAATAAGCAAAGCATTACTGAAGAAGAAGAACAAAGTAGGAGGTCTCACACTCCTGGATCTCAAAACCTAACATACAGCCACAGTAGTTAAAATAGCCTGGCACTGGAACAACGACAGATACATAGACCAGTGGAACAGAGTTGAGAACCCTGAAACAGATCCATCAACCTGTGGTCAGCTGATTTTTGACAAAAAGCTGAAATCCGTTACATGGGAAAGAGATGGTTTCTCTTACAAATGATGCTGACAAAACTGGATATCCATTTGCAGATAAATGAAACAAGATCTGTACCACAAAAACTAACTCCAGATAGATCGAAGACTTAAACCTAAAACTAC
>NW_006921771.1:2513674-2514841 GCF_000298275.1 Orycteropus afer afer
CACCAAAGAGGATATTTAGGTGGCCAACAAACACATGAAGAATTGTTCATGATCGTTAGCCATTAGAGAGATGCAAATCAAAACAACAAGATACCATCTTGCCCCAGCACTAGTAGCAAAGTTCAACAAGACAGAAAATAACAAATGCTGGAGAGGATGTGGACAGATTGGGACTCTCATACATTGCTGGTAGAACTGTCAAATGATACAACAACTATGGAAAGCAGTTTGGTGATTCCTTAAAATGTTGGAATTAGAAATACCATTTGATCCAGCAATCACATTACTAAGTATGTCCTAAAGAAGTGAGAGGCAGGACAAGAAGAGATATATATGCACACCCATGTTCAATGCAGCACTATTTACAATAGCCAGAAGATGGAAACAACCTAGGTGCCCATCAATAGAAGAATGGATAACTAAACTATGATATATATACACAATGGAATAACACGCAACACTAAAGAATAATATAGAATCTGCAAAATACCACATAACCTGGATGAACATCAAATACATTACGCTGAATGAAATAAGTCAATCACAAAAGGACAGGTATTGTATTAGTTTGTTATTGTAAAAAGTCAAAGACAGGTTTATATACTGAAGGAAACTTTCTCTTTTGGTTATCAGGGGTGAGAGGGGAGGGGAGGAAATACTGCAAAAATTAAAATTAATTTTTTTTAAAAAAACGAAAGAAATTGTTTATAAGTATTAGGGTGTTCTAACTTATCACATAATCTGCAATTATTTTTGTGTAACTTTTACACACATTTATAAGCCCTCTATCTAAATCTTTAAGAGTAGAGGACATGATCATAATGTAAGTACTTAGCTATTCTAAAGTCTCTGAAGTTTAAATACAATAGCAGAATAAGAAGTTTGGGGTTTTGTTTTTATTTTTTCGGGGAAAATTATGAAAAAAAAAAAAAAATTCAACCTGCTAATAGTTTACCTTAAAAGTTGGTCAGCTCTCAGAATGAAGGATGGCTGTTAAATAAACTCTTGTTGTCATGTGCCTTCGAGTCGGCCCCAACTCATAGCGACCCCTTCTTGGGTTTCCGAGGAGGTATCTCTGGTAGTGTAGTGCACAAGGCACTTGACTGCTAACCAGAAGGCTGGCGATTCAAACCCACCAGCCACTCCCCGGGAGGAAGGTTGGGCAAT
>NW_006921771.1:2519636-2528324 GCF_000298275.1 Orycteropus afer afer
GTTCCAGTAGTTTTTTGATTGAATCTCTTGGGTTTTCTAGGTATAGGATCATATCATCAGCAAATAGGGATAGTTTGACTTCTTCCTTACCAATATAGATGCCTTTGATTTCCCTTTCTTGCCTTATGGCCCTGGCTAGGACTTCCAGTACAATGTTGAATAGAAGTGGTGATAGCGGGCTGAAGTCATATAATTTTTAATGTATACTTTCTCAGTGTTGGATAAAAAATCTGTTGATTTCTCCGTTCACAATGATAAAAGGAGGTATTATAATTATCTTTTTACCTCTGTAATGGGACCTTGTTTTTATCAGTAAACTAGTGTTGGTAAATGCATGTGAAATTCTAAGATAAAATGCTATATTGTGGTTGTTACCTGTTAAGTTGGTTCTGACTCATAGTGATCCTGTGTGCAACAGAACAAAACACTGTCCAGTCCTGCACTTTCTCACAATCATTACTATATGTGAGCCTATTGTTGCAACCATGATGTCAATCCATCTCCTGGAGGATCTTCCTCTTTTGGACTGACCCCCTACCAAGCTTGATGTCCCTCTACAGGGACTGGTTTCTCTGGATTACATGTCTAAAGTATGCGAGATGAAGTCTGGCCATTCTCACTTTTAAGGACCATTCATTCTAGCTATGCTTCTTTCAAAACAATTTGTTAGTTCTTCTAGTAGTCGGTGATATATTTAATATTCTTCACCAATACCACAAATTGAAGGCATCAACTCTTCTTTGGTCTTCCTTATTCATTGTCCAGCTTTCACATGCATATGAGGCTATTGAAAATACCATGGCTCAAGCCAGGTGCACCTTAGTCTTCAAAGTAACATCTTTGTTTTTGAACACTTTAAAGAGATCTTTTGCAGCAGGTCTACCCAATGCAATACATTGCCTAATTTCTTGACTACTGCTTTCTGGGCAGTGATTGTGAATCCAAGTAAAATTAAATCCTTGACAATTTCAATCCTTTCTCTTTTTGATACTGCTCATTGGTCCAGTTGTGAGGATTTTTGTTTTCTTTATGTTGATGTATAATCCATACTACAGACTGTAGTTTTTGATCTTCATTAGTATGTGCTTCAAGCCATCTTCATTTTCAGCAAGCAAAGTTGTGTGGTCTGCATATCACAGGTTGTTAATGAGTCTTCATCCAATCCTGATGTCTCATTCTTCTTCATATAATCTAGCTTCTTTTATTTGCTCAGCATACAGATTGAGTAAGTATGGTGAAAGGATACAACGCTGACACACACATTTCCTGATTTGAAACCATGCAGTATCTCCTTATTCTGTTTGATTGACCGCCTCTTGGTCTATGTACAGGTTCCTCATGAGCACAATTAAGTATTTTAGAATTCCCCCATGCACAATGTTATCCATAACTTGTTATGATTCACATAGCCAAATGCCTTTGCCTTTGCAATAAAACACAGGTAAACCATCTCTCTGGTATTCTCCGCTTTCAACTATTATTATACATCTGCATACATATGAGATGTAAGTGAATATGTCATCAGCATTATTTGAGTTTTAGTCAATTGAAATATGGATTCTGCTTATGTTGCTTCATATTTCTTAAGGTCAGCACTTTAGCAAGGTAAGTTTTATACTCATTAAGCTCAAGATTTTAGCCAGCCAAACCTAAATAGTTAGTAATGTGTAAAGATGGTTTCCTCCCTTGGTTAAAGTGGGCAAATGTACAGTGCATTAGCTCATAAACTGGCTAAGAGCAAACACAACTTTACTTCCTTTGTAATTTGCTGAAGAAAAGTTTTTAGGAAAGAAAACAGTGGAGGTGAAATAACATTAAATGTTTTTACAGTGTTGGTAGAGTAAAATAAGAGATCTCTTGATCTAAGGACACTGGATTTTTCTAAGTATTTTTACTATGCACCACACCCTGTGCCAAAAATTCAAAGTGCAACCTAAGCATGACAAGCACAGAGACTGAAATCTAGTTAGAAAGACATACAAGAAAGTCAGCAATAAAGACAGAATGTGGTAAGGCACAAGGAGACTGTACTCAGACATGGAATATCAAGGGAAAATGTGTTAGAGAAAGCAATGTCTAAGCTAGGACATAATAGAGGAAAATGAGTTCTCTAGATGAAGATTTTGAGTGGATTGGAGTCATAGTGGAGAAAGGGCTTGTGGAGAAAGGGATATGCCAGGCAAAGGAAATAGTATATTCAAAGGCATGTAGTATATTCATGCTGTATCTAAGAAGCTAAGAAAAGTACAGCATGCCTGAAGCATAGAGAGCTCCTTAGATATGAATTCACACACATATGTTGAGTGGCACAGCCATAAGCCTTTGCTGAAAAAGGTTAAATCCATTTGGGAAAGGAAGACTAAATTATGAATCAGTCAAGGACTAACTACAGAAAGAAAAGGGTCACAGAAGACCAAACCAGTGGATGGAAAGGGAAGAGGACTTCACCTCCCTTCCTCCTCTCTTCAGCACACTTTCTTGTGTACCATGAAAGTTTTATAAATTTGAAGAAGAGAAAGATAATCAGAATGACTCAAGCTCCTTGGAAAAGGTTTAACATTTGTCTAAGTATGAGTCTGGTTCTCTTAAAAGAAGAAGAGGTGAATCGAAAGTGCACAAGGAAATAGGAGTGTCAGTATCTGAATGAGGGTAGAAGCATGTGGTAAAGGAGCCACATGGCAAAAGCATCAAGTAACCTAGGAGAGGATAAGTGTTGGTCAGGAATGCAGTGAGTCAATACATATGGCTCTTTGATCTGCGTGGGAGTTCAGTGAATGGACTGGAAAATTGCAACAGGAGGTATATAGTAAAGGAGAGTAATTTTACTATTCTCTAGGGAATTCTAAGACCTAGTCACAAAACTATTGAGGAAGAAAGTAAGTTCTGAGCTCCTTTTAAATACCTAATCCCTTATAACCCTATACAACTTATAGTCAGAAACTTTAGCCGCTTGTATCACCATGAAAGAGAAGCAAATTAAGACTGAGGCAACCACATTAATTATAATGTATTATTCACTGAAGGGGGCAATCCTCACAAGGTTTATATATTGCCCACCAATGGGTCATTTTTCATAACAGAGTTATCAGACACTTGAGGTAGTCAGGAGGCTGGAGATTTCATGTCCATCTACTTATCCTGCTTCGTTGATGTGAACTTTGCTCTTGTGGTACTGATGGTTACTTCACTTTAGCATAGCTCTGTTAAGAACCAAAGAATGTGCTATGTAGTTATTTCTAGGGTATGGTTTAGATTATTGTGTGTATGTGTCTTGTGGTTGTTGTTAGTTACCAACAAGTTGATTCCAACTCAGCAACCCCATGTGTGCAGAGTAGAACTGCTCCAAAGGATTTTCAAGGCTTTTGAAAGCAGATAGCCAGGGCTGTCTTCTGAGGGACTGCTGGGTGGGTTCAACTCATCAACTTTTCAGCTAGTAGTCAAGTATTTAACCACATGCACTACTCAAGGCCTCCTCGTATGCTTTTTAGAAGAAAATAGGCAAAGATAAGGAAGGAAAAATGAAGGTTTAGGAGTAAACCAGAATTTTAAGTGTAATGAAGAGAAAGGACATGCAGGTAAAAAAGAAAGAAAGAAAGAAAAAGTAAAGGAAAGATAAGGCTACAAAATAATAGTAAGGAAGGAAAGTAATTGGTTAGATCAATTACATGAGAATAATATCATGTAAACTTTTACAAATATAAACAAAATCACATGTTCTATGAATACATTTTTAAGTAGTTAAACACACACACACACACACTGACAGGAAAGATAGCATCAAGTTCATAAAACTTCCCTCTGCCAGAGAGGTAGGGAGAAGAATGAGACAGGGTAGGTGAACAAAGGAATGTCAATTTTATCTGTCCTTTAAGTGCAAAGCAAAATGTGAAAACAGTCACACTTTTTAACTCCAGGTGGGTACATGAGTGTTTGTTGTATCATTTTCTGTAGTTTTATGATGTCTTTTTTTAACGTTTCAAAATAAAAAAAGAAAGAGAGAGAGACATGGAAAGGCTTTTGAGGACAAAGTGTAAAGCATCAAAGTATGTAGACCTTACTAGCTAATATCCAGTAAAGGGAGACAGGCAGATGCAAGGGAGATGGCATTCTGGGGGTGACTGGAGAACAGTTTGCATTTAGGATAGGGAAGATTATCTTCAGTTTTCTTTATAGTGTTGGTATTCTTCCCCTAACACCATCTCCAAGAAGCACTCTGGCTGTTTAGCAATCACTCTGTGGCTCAGCTTTATTTACTTTCTGAGGTTGCTGATTAACTGATGTGTTTTCTGTCAGCTGAAATTTACAGACACATTACCATGTTTGACAGGCACTGGGAACTACAGTACAAGGATTTCCTGAAAAGTCTAGCATGCACTGTTGGAGGGCTTTTATTCCCTTCTAGCTATAGTGGTGTTTCCTAGCTCTATTAATACCTTTGGTGAGAAATCTTAAAATTCCCTCACTAAAATTTTTACTTATCAAATACCTTCATTTCCAAAAGGTAACTTTTCTTCTATACCAAGACAGGGCTATAACATATACCTATAATACAGATTATTACTAATAGATTATGTTTACCAAGCATGAGAAGCGTTTCCTATCTTATGAAGGAGAGCAGGAATTAAAGCTTTCAGTCAATTGGTTACTTGAGGCCCTAAATAATTTCAGAGGTGAAAAAAGAAAAACTGAAGTGTTTTGAAAGACAAATAAATAGAAGCAGGTACACAAAGAACAAACTGATCTGCGTATTTTATTGTGCAAAAGATATAGAAGCCTAAAGGTGTAGACAGGCTAATGAGTTTCCTGAGGTCTCATAAAATGAGGTTAATAACAGAATTGGTGGATAATTCTGCATCTAAAGAGGATAAAACAATGACACACAGAAGGATATTTAGATATCCTTTGGTGACAAAAGGAGCCTTGAACATAAAATCTAGACAAAGAGAAAGTTTCACTGAAGATTAGAGGAAAGTGCTATTTATGGTTTAAGAAGTATATAATAATTTTTGCCTTTTTGTCTAATATTAGTCATATGGATATCCATTATCAGCCAACTAGCCCCATCTTAACAGAAATGAAACTGAAGCAAAAAGTGGCTAAGGATCACAAAACAAAGCAGATTAGAAATGATCACTTCTGTTACTTAGCTACCAAACCAGCCTGTCTTAAACTGACTACACCATCATTTGCAGTTACTTAATAAACATATTTCAGCTAATTCTGAAGTAAACCAAAACCAAATGAAATCCACTGCCACCAAGTCAATTCCAACTCATAGCAACCCCTACTGGGTTTCCAAGGCTATAAATCTTTACAGAAGTAGATTGCCTCATCTTCCTTCTGAGGAGCAGCTTATGGGTTTGAACCACTGACCTTCTAGTTAGCAGCCAAATGCCTTACCTACTTCACCACCAGAGCTCCTTAATTCTGAAGTGGAGACCAAGAAATTATTATATGGATCCAAGGAAAACAAACACTCATTATTGCTCAAGATAAGATCTCTGGCCAGGGCTAGAGTTTCAAAGCATAGAGGGTTAAATTGTGACTTTGGAGTATTTGGGGGATTTTTTTGGTAGAAATTTTACCAGTAGAACTGGAAGCAAAAGAACAATTGGTCACTCTGAAAGTAACTGTCAGACAAGACTGTTTCTTTGGTAGTTTGTGCTAGAGTAAAGATGATTTGTTTCCCGTTTGACAAGAATTAGGTGTTGAGATGTCAATCTTCTAACCTGGTTATAAATGTGTTATATATGTGACCATGTGCATCCAAACTTGTGAAATACACACATATATAGAAATATCACTCCCAAGTATATTTATGGAAGTATAAATTTATTAATGCAATCCTGGTACTGTTTGAGATGGTAAGAGCCAAGCATTACATAGCCATAACAATGAAATTGGAACGAGAACTGGAGCTGGAGCTCTGGCAGATGCTTCTCTTATGTGATTTTTTTCCACCCTAAAGGGGAGAAAAGGCAGATGAAAATGAAAAGTGAAAGGGTAAATGTGTTTTGTATAAATGTGAGGCGTAAACATGTTGAGTGGCTGAATTAGTAGCATATGTGTTGAGAAAGAAGTAAGATACCATTTGAAAAGCTAAAATTAGAGGTGAGCAATGACAATGACCGAGAAATTGGTCTAGGTGTTCTTTTGATACAGGAGATAAAAAGCAGAGAGGCTAGAAAGAAGGGAGGGGAATATTTTGATCAAATTACACTTAGTCAGGGTTGGAGAAGTGTGTGGGGAAAGAAAAGTGGGCTAAATACATAATTAAGAGAAGGGCAGACAAGGAACATAAACCAACATACTTTAATAAGCAATCAAATAAATATAATCTTAAGTTAACTTGTGATGGTGAAATTAATAAGTGGTTAAAGAGACATATTCACCCTACTTGTTCATCTAAGAATTTTATGATTTTAGTTTTTCTTAATCCATTTTGAATTTGTTTTTGTGTATGGTGTGAGGCATGGATCTTGCTTCATTTTTCTGCATGTGGAAATTCAATTTTCTCAGCACTCTTTATTAAAGAGACTCTTCCTCTCCATCAATGGATTTAGCACCCTTATCAAAATCAATTGACCATAGATGTGTGGATTTATTTCAGGACTCTCAATTCTGTTACATTGGCCTATATATCTATTGTTATATCAATACCAAGCTGTTTTGATTACTATAACTGTGTACCAAAAAACTCACTGCCATTGAGCCAACTCCTACGCAGAACGATCCTATAGGAAAGAGTAGAACTGCCCTCACAGTTTTTCCAAGGTTATAAATCTTTACAGAAGCAAACTGCCTCATCTTTCTCCCATCGAATGACTGGTGGGTTCAAACCGCCGACCTTTTGGTTAGAAGCTGAATGCCATAACCCCTCCACCAGCTGAGTAGCTGTATAGTATGTTTTAAAATCAGGAAGTGTGAGTCCTCCTACCTAGTTATTCTCTTTCAGTATTATTTTAGCTATTTGAGGCATCGTGCAGGGGCAACGCTGTCAGGCCTAGCTTTCAACAATGGATTATCTAATATAATAACAAAAGTTCATCAAAAAGCAAAAGACAAAATAAATAGGTGGGATCTCATAAAAATTAAAAGCTTTTGTTCATCAAAAGAGTTTACTAACAAAGTAAAGTAACAAGCTAGCGACAAGGAGAATACATTTGGAAACCTTAATAGCTTACAAGAATAACCAAAATACATATAAAACTTGAACAACATAAAAACTTAGCCCAATCATAAAATGGGCAAAAGCTTTGAATACACATTTCACTGAAGAGGACATTTAAATGGCCACCAAACATATGAAAAAGATACTCAGGATCATTAGCCATCAGAGAGATGCAAATCAAATCCTTAATGAGAAACCATTTCACTCCCACTAGGATGGCTAAGATCTAAAAAAAAGAAAATAACAAATGTTGGTGAGGATGTGGGGAAATTGGAACTCTTATCCATTGCTAGTGGGAATGCAAAATGGTACAGCTATTGTGGAAAAGAGTGTGGCAGATCATCAAAAAGCTAGAAATCGAACTACCCTAAGACCTCACTTATACAAAAAGGAAATGTATAGAGACCAGTTTATCAGTGGTCACCAGGAGTGGCAGGAACAGGAAAAGGGGTTAACAATGATGGAAAAATTGCATTGATTAAGAGTCCAGTTGACAATAATTGCTGGCAGTAAGTTGTAAACCTGTAAAAAGTTGAATTGACAAAAGTTGTATGATAGATATTTTTACAACAAAAAGTTAAATGCAGAGGCAGCTTATATATAACCAAAACACCTCATGGGATTTGGTCCCTTGGCTTGGAAGTTTATGGTCATTGTTTCATAGGATCCCAATTAACTAATAATAATAATAGTTTATTGCTTCTATTCTATCTTCTAGTTTGTTTTACAATGCACAAGGGTCTGAAAGCATGCAAACAGACATCCAAGGCACAACAAGTGATCTTTTTTCACATGAAGTAACAGAGGAAGGAGAGTCAGCACAGGAGAAGGATATGAAATGTGACTAATTGCCTCCATAAACAACTGCTCCTTTTGCTATGAGATCAGAACAGGATAGTACCTGGTTACTATTACTGAACATTTTGATCAAAGATTCCACAGAAGAATCCTGATCAAAAGGGGGGAAATATCAAACAAAATTTCAATTTCTCATGGACTCTAGGCCTTTTGGAGCCATGAAAGTTGGATGAACCCCAAAAACTATTGTCCTGAGATAATGTTTAAACTTTAAACCAAAAATATCCCATGAAATTATCTTAAAACCAAATAGCTTAACTAGTAAAAAAAAGGTCTGCCTTGAATATTATGCTCTTTCAAGATCTACTTATATGGTATTAAAGTGACAATAGCCACTCAAAAGTTTCAAGAGGAACCTTAATGGGAAATGAGCTATGGTAATGAGGGAGTAACAACTCAAAAAAAGGAAGGTAAAAATGGTTGCACCACTGGAAGAATGTAATCAACGTCACTAAATGGTACACATAGAAAGTGGCACTGATGTATGTTTTGCTGTGTATAATCTTAACAACAACACAAAATAAATAAAATTTAGGGAAAAAAAGATATGCTTACTCAGCAGAGTGAATGAGGAAAAATCACATTATTTGGTAACTTGTTGTTGTTGTTGTTGTTGTTGTTAAGTGCCGTCGAGTTGTTTCCGACTCATAGTGACCCCA
>NW_006921771.1:2528424-2529842 GCF_000298275.1 Orycteropus afer afer
GCCACTATACTACCAGAGCTCCCTTAAATAAACTGTTGTTGTTGTTGTTGTTGTTATGTGTCATCGAGTAAGCCCCGACTCATAGCAACCCCTCCTTGGGTTCCTGAGGCAGTATCACTATGGAAGTAGATTGACCAGTCTTCCTTCCTTGGAGTGGCTGGTGGGTTTGAACCGCCAGTCTTCTGGTTTGCTGTCAAGTGCTTTAGGCACTATGAAATCCTAAAACGTTTAAGCCACTGCATTTGACTTACTATAAAGTAATTCTTTTGACATTTTATAAATCTGCCGGGGTCCTAGACAGTAACCAATCATGTACTTTATGAAGCATTTAGGTTACCTACACAGAATGCTAGATACAATAATAGCAGCAAAAACAACAACAACCAAAAAAAACCCACAAAAGTCTGCTAGCATTTCTGTTGACTTTTCAGGATATATTTACTTGCACATACAACTAGAAAAATTCACTAATAAAGTGACCCCAACTAAACACAATAGCATCTTAAATCGGTGTAGTCTGGAATCTTAGGAAAGTGTCAGTGTAATAATATGTGCTGCTCCTTGAAGATGAGAAGATGGAAGAGAATATACCAAGAGTGGAAGAGAATGTGCAAAGACATAAATGGTATAGAAAACAATGAATTATGTTGAGCTGTGTGCTAGGTAGAGTAATGGACTTACAGTTACATTATCTAATTTAACCTTCACAGCAAGCCTGGGAGATAGGCATAAGAGAAAAACAAATCATTAAAATCAAACAGAGTGACTATCTGAGTGAGGACTGTCTGAGTCCAGGACCTACTTTTGTTCCATGCTGAACCATGGCACATATCACACAACAGGTGGTTGGAGCAGCAGCAGAGGCCATGGTGTTGGAAAGAAGTGGGCTCTTCCAAGTGAAAAGAGTCTCAGCTCTATGAAGTGCCTCTTCAGGAAACATGCACTACATTGAGGTGAAGTTTCCTACTTTAGAAATTGGCATATAATCTCCATTTTCTCTTCTTCAACTATTTAAAGAAATTACTCTAAGACTTCAGTTATTATAAGAAAATGTGTGAAAAAAAAAGTGATTTACACAGCTGCCTGTGGGAATATTTTTTAGCAGCTTGAATTTATATTTATGTAAGTTATAATGTAAGTGTAAGTGTCATGAGTCAGAATACTGTCATTTTGTATTTCTAGGGCCATTTTTCTTTACTCATGTATGAAGGCTCATACAGGAAGTGATAGAGAAAATAATCATTTAATTCACTCTTCCTAGAGGTTCTTTGGTTTGGTTACACACTCAGGGGTTAAAGTTTCAAAAGTGTTCAGATAATTATGACATAGATAGTCCATATAAGAATGAAGTACCAACTGCCAAAGGGTTGGGCAGTTATCTAAATATATACTTAGAAGTCATATAATTTTTTTTTTTT
>NW_006921771.1:2529942-2535458 GCF_000298275.1 Orycteropus afer afer
TCTGGTGAAGTCCACGTGTACAGCCTCCGTTTGTGTTGTTGAAAAAAGGTGTTTGCAATGAACAAGTCGTTGGTCTTGCAAAATTCTACCATATGAGTTCCAGCATTATTTCTGTTACCAAGGCCAAATTTTCCAACTGGTAACTTACAGACAATCAAAAGTTTGTGTCATGACATCTTAGAGTAGTGTCTCAGGAGGACGGAGAATGGGTTTTCCAAATAAGTGAATATCTAATATAATGAAGGCTTAAACCCTTAAAAATCCAAAAACCAAACCAATTGCTAAGTTGATTCCACCTCAAGGAGACCCCATGTATGTCACACTAGAAATGTGCTCCACAGGGTCTGGGTGGACTCAAACTGCCATTCTTTCTGGTTAGTAGTCAAATGCTTTACAGTCTGCACGATCCAGGAACCCCTTAAATCCAATTAAAAAAACAATGTAGCATGTTACTAAAAATCTCACTGAGATGTATAATACTCTTCCCTGTTCAAATAAACATATAGAACAAAATGTAACATTTTCTTGGTAACTAGAGCCTTCATGAGCATCATGCTAAATTCAGGATTCTTTAAGGCCACTGAGGACTGTGGGTTTCAGACTGGCCTCAATGAATTCCCCTTGTTTACTAAGTCTATTCTAGTTGCCAATTTAGGCATATTTTCCCATTTAGGCATGGATTCCCATGGTAGTGAGGCAGCATCTACAATGAATTACCTCAGACTCCTTGCTGTTCCAGCTATTTTATCAATTTCTTTCCTTGTCCCCAGGCTGGTTTCCTAACCATCTCCTTGCTCACTTTCTGACTGTAACCTAACATGAAGTAAATAAAGACAGGGAGGAAAATTATTTTTAGTCACTTTATGTAGTATTGACTCAAAAAGGGAAAATGTAGTTCTACTCTACTAAGTAGCATAATATATGGGCTTGAAGCATGGTGTTGTTATGTACCGTTGAGTCGGACACGACTCATAGTGACCCCTCCTTGGGTTTCCCAGGCGGTATCACTACAGAAGTAGATTGCCCCATCTTCCTTCCAAGGAGTGGCTAATGGGTTTGAACCTCTAGCCTTCTGATTAGCAGTCAAGTGCCTTAGGACTGTATGCTTATTGAGAGATATTTTCTGCTGAATTCTGATAAGCGAAAATGGTATCTACTTGAAAGTTATGGGGGCAGCATGTGCCTTGATGTTACTAGCTTGCCTTCTTTCATATCTGATTTTCCCCTTACATTCACCCTTGGTCAGACTATCTACACCCATCCTTGACCATTTCCCATTTTCTCATATAACTACTTCTATGTTGGAGTAAAAGCTCCAAGGAAGCCCTGCATTTTCAGAAAGCACGTCACCACCTTAAACATTAAATCTTCCAGAACTCCTACTGCTTGCCTATTTTACCATTTCTCAGAAGCAGGCAGAAGAGGTTAGATGGAATAAGATAAAGTATTTCCTCCTTGAAAATCTGCTTGCTTAATACTTTAAGGAACCTCTGGTGGCATAGTGCCTAAGGCATTTGACTGTTCACCAGAAGACTGGAGGTTCAAACCCAATAGCCACTCCTCGGAAGGAAGATTGGGCAATCTACTTCTGTAGAGATACCGCCTCGGAAACCCAAGGAGGGATTGTTATGAGACAGATATGACTCGATGGCAATGGTTGTTTTTGTTTGTTTGTTTTTAATAATTTAAGGTTTTGTTAATACGCTTAATATTTTCTTTGGTTCAAGTGCCTTAGTTACCAGACACAGCCACACTGAATGTGAATGTGTACCCAAGCCTAATGCAAATAGATACAGAAGCCACAAGGGGAGATTTTATACTTCCATTTGAAATCAGATAGCCAGTTGCCATTGAGTGGGGTCAGAATAGAACTATGCTCCACAGGTTTTCAATGGCTGATTTTTCACAAGTAGATCACCAAGCCTTTCTTCCAAGGCACCTATGGGTAGACTCAAACTTCCAAAAGCAATGAGAGTACTGGGTTTGTCATATGGCTTGGTTTTGTTTTTGCCTCCTTATTCAGAAGGAAAGTATTCTATAATCTGCAGTCAGGAAAGGTTACTCATTACTCAGAATTGTCTGGATGTAGTAACAAAGAGGCAGAGACAGAATAAGAGCAATATTATTTTCTGTTAGAATGAAAGGTCCTACTGCCTTAATTGATTTGATGCAAAAAAAATTGATACATTTGAATTATGGTGTTGGCAAAGAACATCGAACGTATTATAGACTGCTAGAAGAACAAATGAATCCATCTTGAAACCAGTACAGCCAGAATGATCTTTAGAATAGAGGATGGCAAGATTTCATCTCACGTACTTTGGACGTGTAATCAGGAGGGCCCAGTCCCTCAAAAAGGACATCATGCTTGGTAATATAGAGAGTCAGCAGAAAGGACCCTCAGCAAGATTGACTGACACAGTGACTACAACAATGGGCTCAAACATAGTAACAACTACAAGGAAGGTGCAGGACCAGGCAGGTTCACTCTGTTCCTAGGGTCGCCATAAGTCAAAAGCGACTAAGTGGCACCTAAGAACATAAATGCCTTAATTACTAGACACAAGAATCTGAAAACCTCTCCAACTAGAAAGACAACATGGAGCTCAAGAAGGTAGTATGAATGACAAAAGAAAAGGGCAGATTACAAAAGAGCAAAATCAAGACTAGAAGCAGCTAATAGTCAAAGGAAGAACCATTCTTAAATGATATACTTGTTTCCCAAATGACTAATGACAAAATGCCTCCAACTCCAAGTCCTCTAGTTTTCTGAAGTCACCCTTCTTTTAATTTACATATTAAATACCTCAAGCCTCCATCCTTCATAATCTTGTGGGGATTTAGCACTTTTCAAAATAGTTCTGAGATACTGAGGTTAAATGCTCTCATGGTCTCCTCTTACTCTGATTCATAATAGCACCCACAACTTAAAATCAATTATTACATATCTGTGTTTTTAAAGTCCTTCCACCAGTCTTTAAAGCTTCCTCCATGGAAGTTTATCAATGGAAAGCCTTTTCATTGAAAGGCCAGCTTCCTAACACATTGCTGCATTACCCACCATTGTTGTTGTTGTTATGTGCCAAGTCGGCTCCAACTCACAGCGACCCTATGAACAAGAGAATGAAACAATGCCTGGTCATGTGCCAACCTCATAATCCTGGCTATTCTTGAACCCATCTTTGCAGCCACTGTGTCAATCTATCTCATGGAGGATTTTCACCTTTTTTACTGACCCTCTACTTTACCAAGCTTGATTTTCTCCAGAGACTGCTCACTTCTGACAACATGACCAAAGTACATGAGACAAAGTCTGTCCATTTTGGCTTCTAAAGAGCATTCTGGCTGCACTTCTTCCAGGACAGATTTGTTCATTCTTCTGATTGTCCACGGTATTTTCAGTATTCACCAACACCACAATTCAAATGCATCAATTCTTCTTCAGTCTTCATCATTCATTGTCCAGCTTCCACATTCACAGGAGGAGACTGAAAATACCATGGCTTCGGTTCAGCACAACTCAATATTCAAAGTGACATCTGTGCTCTTTAACATTTTAAAAAGCTCTTTTGCAAAAGATTTGCCCAGTGTAATATATTTCTTGACTAGTGCTTCCATGGGTGTTGACTGTGGAGCCAAATAAAATGAAATCTTTGACAAATTCAATCTTTTCTCCATTTATCATGATGATGTTTATTGGTCTAGTTATAGGGATTTTTCTTTTCTTTTACTGAGGTGTAATCCATAGCGAAGTCTATAGTCTTTGATCTTCACCAGTAAGTGCTTCAAGTCCTCTTTGCTTTTAGCAGGCAATGTTGTGCCATCTGCATATTGCAGATTGTTAAGAAGTCTTCCTTCAATCCTGATACCACATTCTTCTTCATATAGTCCAGCTTCTTGGATTATTTGTTTAGTATACAGATTGAAAAGTATGGTGAAAGTATACAACCCTGACTCACACCCTTCCTGATCTTTAACCATGCAGTATTCCCTTGTTATGCTCAAATGATAGGCTCTTGGTAGGTAGGTTCCTCGTGAGCACAATTAAGTGTTCTGGAATTCCCATTCTTCACAGTGTTATCTATAATTTGTTATGATCCACACACAGCCAAATGCTTTTGCATAGACAATAAAACACAGGTACACATCTTTCAGGTATTCTTTGTTTTCAGCCAAGATCCACCTGACATCAACAATGATATCCCTATTCCACAACCTTTTCTGAATCCAGCTTGAATTTCTGGGAGGTCCCTGTAAATGGACTGCTACAATTTAATTATCTTAAGCAAAATTTTACTTGTATGTGATATTAGTGATACTGTTTGATAATTTCCACATTCTGTGGGATCACCTTTCTTTGGGATAGGCACAAATATCGATCTCTTCCATTCAGTTTGCCAGGTATCTGTCTTCAAAATTTCTTGTCATAGACAAATAAGCGCTTCCAGTGCTGCATCTGTTTGTTGAAACATTTCAATGGGTATTCCATCAATGCCTGCGGCCTTGTTTTTTGCCAATTCCTGCAATGCAGCTTGAACTTCTTCCTTCAATACCATTGGTTCTTGATCATATGCTACCACCTGCAATGACTGACCATTGACCAATCTTTTTCATATAGTGACTCTGTATATTCCTTCCATCTTGTTTTGATGCTTCTTGTGTTGTTCAATATTTTGCCCATAGAATCCTTCCACACTGCAATTCGAGGCTTGAATTTTTTTCTTCCACTCCTTCAACTTGAGAATTGTCAACCATGTTCTTCCCTTTTGGTTTTCTAATTTCAGTCTTCGCATATTTCATTATAAGGCTTTGGATTCACTTCTCAAGCCACCCTTTGAAATCTTGTTTTCAGTTCTTTTATTTCATCATTTTTTCCATATGCTTTAGCTACTCTCCATTCAAAAACAAGTTTCAGTCTCTTTGATATCTATTTTGGTCTTTTCTTCCTTTCCTGTCTTTTTAATGACATTTTGCTTTCTTTATGTATGATGTTCTTAATGTCATCCCACAATTCACTTGGTTTTCTGTCACTGGTGTTCAAGCATCAAATCTATTCTTCAGATGGTCTCTCTAAATTCAGGTGGGATATAATCAATGCCATCTTTTGGTTCTCATGGACTTGTTTTAACTTTCTTCAGCTTCAACTTGAACTTGCATGTGAGCATTTGATTGTCTGTTCCACAATCAGCCCCTGGCTTAGTTTTAACTAATGATATTGAGTTTTTCCATTGAGTTTTTCCACATATGTAGTCTATTTGATTTCTATGTATTCCACCTGGTGAGGTCCACATGTACAGTAGCCATTTATGTTGTTGAAAAAAGGTATTTGCAATGAATAAGTCATTGGTCTTGCAAAATTCTATTATGTGATCTCCAGCATCATTTCTATCACCAAAGCTATATTTTCCAAATACCAATGTGTCTTTATTTCCAACTTTCACATTCTAATCTTTAGAAATTATCAATACATCTTGGTTGCATGTTTTGTCAATTTCAGACTACCAAAAAAAAAAAAA
>NW_006921771.1:2535558-2543186 GCF_000298275.1 Orycteropus afer afer
AAAAAACAAACCAAACTCATGCCGTCAAGTCAATTCTGAGTCATAGGGACCCTCCCTTGGTTTCTAAGGCAGTGTCACCATCAGAAGTAGATTCCTCCAGTCTTCCTTGCGAAGAGTGGCTGGTGGGTTTGACCTGCCAGCCTTCTGGTTAGCAGTCAAATGTCTTAGGCACTACACCACTAGAGCTCCAGAAGTTGATAAAAATCTTCAATTTTTCATCTTTGGCTTTAGTGGTTGGTGCATAAATTTGAATAATAGTAGTATTAACTAGTCTTCCAGTGTATGATATTATCCTATCACTGACAGCACTGTACTTCAGGATAGATCTTGAAATGCACTTTTTGACAATGAATGTGATGCCATTCCCCTTCAATTTGTCATTCCTACACAGTGGACCATATGACCGTCAGATTCAAAAGGGCCAGTTGCAGTTCACTAGTACCTAGGATGTTGATCTTTATGCATTTTATTTCATTTTTTACAACTTCCAATTTTCCTGGATTCATACTTCATATATTTCACATTCCGATTATTAATGAATATTTGCAGCTGTTTCTTTCCATTTTGAGTCATGCCCCATCAACAAATGAAGGTCCTGAAACCTTTACTCCATCAATGTCATTAAGGCCGACTCTACTTTGAGGAGGCAGCTCTTCCCCAGTTATATTTTGAGTGCCTTCCAACCTGACTGGCTCATATTCCAGCCCTATATCAGACAATGTCTCACAGCTATTCATAAATCTTTCCATTAATATATTAGACAGTGTTTCATTGTTATTTATGGTTTTCAGTGGGCAATTTCTTTAGAAGTAGATGGCCCCATCCCTCTTCCTCGTCTGTCTTAGTCTGTAAACTCCACTGAAACCTGTCCATCATGGGTGACTCTGCTGGTATTTGAAATGCCAGTGGCATAGCTTCCAGCATCACAGCAACATACAAGACACAACAGTAGAACAAAATGACAATTGATGGATCATCCACCATAAGCATCCTTTTATCTCTCTCCTTTCTCAGTGACCTTAATCTCTATTTCCCAGGCTACCTGGCCAAACTCTAGATTTTGTTTTATGAAGATATTCAGTACTCTGTTTTGTTCTATTTCACAATCATGGCTGTGCACTGGAATCACCTAAGGAACATACAACATATCAAAATCCAGGCCATATCCTATACTAAATGAATGAAAATCTCTGTGGGTGAGACCCAAATATCATTGCTTTAAAACCTCTCCTAGTGATACTAACACAGAGCTAGAGTTGAAAATTCTTCTAGTCCAGTGCTTTTAAGCTTTAATAAGAATTCATTCAAATCACCTGGGGATCCTGTTAAACTGCAGACTCTGCTTCAGAAGAGGGACAGGACTCAACATTTTGTATTTTTATTAAGCACCCCAAACCATACTTTAAATAGCAAGATCTTTAAAAACTATTGATGCCTGGCTCCAAAGACCAGACTTCAGGATTTTTTAAATTTCCTGGGTGCTTCTAAATCCATTTCAGACTATGCATGCAGAAAGGCTGAGTCTGCCGTATCAGTCATCTCTTCCATTTCCAAACCAAAAGCCATCTCTCTGATATGAATCTTACCACTCCCTTCATATGCAAAAACTTTTGTAGTTGGTTCTTGTTTGAAACAGCATTTTTTCCATCTCAATTATAGGATATTGTATGTATGTCTATGACAATTTCCTAATAAATCATTATTGGTTATTGTCAAGTAACACAGTTATTTCCAAAGACCCAATACAATAATGCCTGTAAGTATTACCTTTAGCAGAAATTTCCAAATCCAAATGGACTTTTTCACTCATCAGGTCTCAATAATAAGAGCAATAGGAGATTGTTTCATAATTAGTACTCTGATATGGGCTCTTTACAAAATTGGTACTTAAACAGGGATGCCAAAGGTCTTACCCTGGGGTGATCAATAAGGTATTCATATTCATTGGATAGGAGGCCATCTGGGTGTCAAGTTAATCACTGGTGAGTTTATACATAATGGCCAGTGGTTTACAATAGCACGGACATTAAGCAGACATTCCTGTATTTAAATGCTCTCTTTTAAGTATTAACTATCTGACCTAAGTTTATTAATTGAGTTCATTTCCCCCATTTGTAAGAATTAGAATAATCAAGTCTACCACACACACCCACACATACACACAGAATGTGAATAGAAATATAGATTAAATCACTGCCTATATATTACCCGGTACTCAATAAAAATTAGTACCCTTCCCTCTTTTACATATCATATCCCAGCCAGTCAGTTTGCAATTATAGTTGGCCAGTTGGATTTTTCAAAATGTCAGTATTTTTACCACTTGATTTTATTACTTTCTACTTCCAATTCAAAGGAACAATATGATAACAGAGCATTATAGTAGGTGTTGTATAGATCTCTGAAGGGACAAGATATGTTTTCTCTATACATCAAAAGCTTATCATTTACAGTTAGACAGGATAAACACAAATATGTAAGTAAATAAAAACACATACTACAAAACACAGCTGGTTTCAGCTGTGCAAAGAATCAGACACGAGGGTTGTACTGCTGCTGAAAGACTGAGCCCTGGGGCCATATATCTGTGAAAACAGCATAAAAATGGTAAATTTGTGTAGAATTTTTGAGGCATAAAGAGCGGGCCTCGGTGTCACAAAAAGAGGGGAGAAGTTTGTGGGTGGAGCAAAGACTATTATTTAATCAGTGTCGCTAGCAGTGTTCAGTAGCAGTGCAATTCCATCAAATGAACTTTACAAGGATCAAGATTTAATGACATACAGTTTTTATAATGATTGAATACAGAATTAAGTAGATTATTAAAACCTAACACTCAAAAGTACTATGGGATCCTCTTTTGTCTTCTCTGACAATTCTGTAGTGTTAATACAAAAAAAGACATAGTTCATGAGATTTAAAGAGTATCCTGTTACCTTGAATATCAGTCTGATCTTCAATTGCCTTGCTGTGTGTGTTCTTGGAGAAACTGGAAACCTTTGAATGGATTTTCACTTCAGACTTTTAATCTTTTCCTAAGTGAAATGTGTGTATGTAGTGTGTATTTGGCAGGAAGGACAGGAAAGCAGATAAAGCTTTTATTGTACTTGATACTCTGACAATTTGAGTTTCATTCACCTATAATGAGACAGCTGAAATTTCACAATAAATAATAGCTGCACCATCCTCTGATCAACAGAACTTCACACTTCTGTAGCCAGATGGTATAAACACAAATGCCAAAAAGTCAGCAGTCTTACTACATATTAACAATGTAGAATTGATCAAATATCCTTTAAGAGTTTAAGTAAATGGATACTGTGATAGGAGATAGCTGGCAGGGCTAGTAGGTTTTCCAGAACTTCAGCACTATTCAGAGCTCAGTTGTCTTTTTGTCAGTTTTCTTTCTTTCTTTCTTTTTCAATCATTTATCAAGGGTACTTGAAAATATGAATTATTGAAAATCTATCCTTTCTACTACGTTATCACCATTCTACAGAGGTCAGAAATCACTCTTCCAATTTCTTCCATGTAGAGGCTTAAGTAGATGTGTCTTCTCTACTAGAAAAGGAAGACATCTCAGCTTGGAAGCCTCTGCCAAAAGCCAAGTACTACGAAGAGAACAGGTGGGTGGACTGACTGGCCTGACTGAGTCCTTATGTCTTCAACACCTGTTTCAATGCTATACTCAAGGTGTGGTAGTTCAGTATTTAAGTTTTATGTTGCCTCAGACAGAGACTCTGTCTGAGGCAACATAAAACTTAAATCTGAGGCAACATAAAACTTAAATACTGAACTACCACACCTTGAGTATAGCATTGAAACAGGTGTTGAAGACATAAGGACTCAGTCAGGCCAGTCAGTCCACCCACCTGTTCTCTTCGTAGTACTTGGCTTTTGGCAGAGGCTTCCAAGCTGAGATAAGACACTTGCCTGCTAACCAGATGGCTGGCGGTTCAAACCCACCAGCCACTCCTCGGAAGGAAGGTTGGGCAATCCTACTTCCGTAGTGATACTGCCTCAGAAACCCAAGGAGGGGTCGCTATGAGTCGGGGCCGACTCGACGGCACATAACAACAACAACAACAACAGACAGAGTACATAGTTTGTGAGCATTTGACATCTAAAGAAGGAATTTTCATTTTGAAAAATAAATTTATTCCTGACTTTGAACTCTCAAGGCATTAAAACAAATTAACTTCCATGATCCACAATGCAACATATCATTAACTTTTCTCTTACCTCTTTGCTGCTCCTTCTATTTATCCTTTTCAGCCTCATCCTCCTCTTACTCTTACTGCCATTGAGTCAATTCTGATTCATAGTGACGCTCTTTGGGTTTCCAAGGCTGTAAATCTTTACAGAAGTAGATTGCCTCATCTTCCTCCCTCAGAGCAGCTAATGGGTTTGAACTGCTGACATTCTGGTTAGTAGCTAAATGCCTTATGCACTGAGCCACAACAGCTCCTTCCTCCTCTACTTCTTGTTGTTGTGGTTATGTGCCGGACCCAACTCGTAGCGACCTCTCCTTGGGTTTCCTTGGCAGTATCACTATGGAAGTAGATTCCCCAACCTTCCTTCCAAGTAGTGGCTGGTGAGTTTGAACCACCAGCTTTTTGGTTAGCAGTCAAGTGCCTTAGGCATTACACTACCAGAGCTCCTCAATGCTCATTCCTATTCCCCTTATCAACCAATATTGTCTTCCTTGTATGTTATAACCATGCTCACAAACTACTAATTATAAATCAGATAACTCACTCATTTATAGCTCTAGAACTCTTTCCTCATGTTCAGTCCATATAGCTAATTCTCTGTTTAACATCACAATTTGTGTGTAGTGATCCAAACTCAACATACACTAAACCTTTTTTATCTTCCAATGTTCCCTATTCTAGTTAATAGCATCACATTATAGAAATCATAAAGATGAGATGTTTAATATTTTGAGATGCTTAATATTTTCTTTTCCCACACTTCCCATATCTAAATAATCACTAATTCCCACTGATTTTAGCTGTTATATATCACTAAAATTACATAACTACTTTTCTCCATTTTTATACACCCCAAGCTACTAACTTCTTCCACCTGGATAACTATGATAGCCACTAACTGATTTCCATTCCAACCCTTTCTTAACACAATAGCAAGAGTGAACACTTTAAATACATATTTTAAAGGCCTCAACCCTCAGCTTAAAACAATTTAATTAAGTCTGATCACCAAACTCTTTGGCCCACAAAGCCTTGCCTAGCCTGGCCCCTGCCTACCTCTCCAACTTGTTTTGCTTCAGGCCCTTTCTTACATCGTAATTCTCCCTATAGCCATGCTCCCATGTACAATGGGTGGACATGCACATTTTCCCATCCCATTCTCCACCTTTCCCTGTCCCTACTTCACTAAGGCATTTCAAATTATGGATAACATTGAGTAGAATAAGAATTCCAAAACACTTAATTGTGTTCATGAGGGAACCTGTACTAGATAGACCAAGAGTCTATCATTTGAACAGAACAAGGTTCTGTATGGTTTAAAATCATGAAAAGTGTACATCAGGGTCATATCCTTTCACCATCTGTACGCTAAGCAAATAACCCGAGAAGCTGGACAATTAGAAAAACACAGCATCAGGATTGAAAGAAGACTCATTAACAACTTGTGATAAGCAGATGACCCAACCTTGCTTGCTGAAAATGAAGATGACTTGAAGCACTTACTGATGAAGATTGAAGACTACAGTCTGTAATATGGATTACACCTCAACATAAGGGAAGTGAAAATCCTCACAACTGGACCAATAAGCAACATCACGATAAATGGTGAAAAAATGGAAATCGTCAGGGATTTCGTTGTACTTGGATGTACAATCAGCACCCATGAAAGCAGCAGTCAAGAAATCTAATGTCATATTTCACTGGATAAATCTACTGCAAAAGATCTCTTTAAAGTCTTAAGAAGCAAAGATGTCACTTTAAAGACTAAGGTATGCCTAACCCAAGCCATAGTATTTTCAATCACCTCATGTGCATGTTGGAAAGCTGGACAATGAATAAGGAAGACTGAGGAAGAGTTGATGTCTTTGAATTGTGGTGTTGGCAAAGAATACTGAAAATACCATCGACTACCAGAAAAATGAACAAATCTGTCCTAGAAAAAGTTCAGCCAGAATGTTCCTTGGAAACCAGACTTCATTTCACCTACTTCGGTCATGTTGTCAAAAGGGTCCATTCCCTGGAGAAGGATATCATGCTTGGTAAAGTAGAGGGTCAGCAAAAAAGGAGAAGACTCTTACCAAGATGAATTGACAGTGGCTGCAATGATGGGCTAAAGTATAGCAAGGATTGTGAGAATACCACATAACTAGGCAATGTTTCATTCTGTTGTACATGGGGTCGCTGTGAGTCAGAGTCAACTCAATGGCAACTAACAATAACAACTACTACTTCACTAATACACAAACACACACACATACAACACACTCTCTGTTTTTCTGCTAAATGCTTGTTTATCCTTTAGGTAAGGAACTCCAGTGGTGTGGTAATTAAGTGATCAGCTCAGCTGCTAACTGAAAGGTCAGTGGTTTGAATCCACAAGCCACTCTGTGGGAGAAATATGTGGCATCCACTTCCATAAAGACTACATCTTTGGAAACCCTATGGAGCAATTCTATCTTGTACTATAGGGTTACTGAGTCAGAACTGACTTGACTGAACACAAGAACAATGTTCTTTAGGTGTCAAATCAATAGTCACTTCCTCAGAAAAGCCTTCACTCCCTGAACTCCCCACAATTTTCTCTATTATATTTTCTTATGACAAACATACTTCTAGTTTAAACATGTATGCAAGGTTGTGATCTCACATTAAAATGTTGTATGATTGTATTTGGTTAAAAGTATATCTTTCCACACCAGCTTCCAGTTGGGATGTAGAAAGCTGAAAAGATCACTGCCATCCTTATGTAACAACAAAATGCTGGAAAATTAGCAATAAATTTACTTGAAGTTATCAATTAGGTGAAATCACAGGGCAAAGAATTAACCTAAAATCCAAGGAAAGCCAGGGACTTCCAAAGATAGATGGAAGGCAAGAACTTGGTTATTTGCGGTAGATGCTGCAGGATATACGCAAAAAGAATTCAGCAAAATTTTGTAAAAAATTACTGTGGTAGTTATAGTTGTGTTTCAGTTTGGCTGGGCCATGATTCCCAGTGGTTTGGCACTTATGACGTAATCATCCACCATGATGAGATCTGATATAATATTGCCTCCATGATGAAATCTGCTCAGAGCAGCCAATCAGTTGAATGGGAGTTTTCCTGGGAGTGTAGCCTGCTTCCAATATATGTGGATGCTCTGGCAAAGATCTCTGACTTTTTTCTCAAGCTAGATCCTGCATCTGTCTCATCATTCAGTTCTCTGGACTTGAACCAACATCCTGCCATATTGCCTGCAGATCTTGGGATTGTTGCCTTCACAGCCTGCAAGCCAAGAGCCTGCCATCTTACCTGCCAGTCTTGAATTTGTTAGCTTCTGCAGCTCTGGTAGCATAGTGTCTAAGGCACTTGACTGCTAACCAGAAGGCTGGTGGTTCAAACCCACCAGCCGCTCCTTGGAGGGAAGGTTGGGCAAT
>NW_006921771.1:2543511-2556724 GCF_000298275.1 Orycteropus afer afer
TTTCACTGGTTTTCTTTCTCTATAGAACCCTGCCTAAGATAATTGCTAAAGGTTGAGTGGGGACCAGTCAGAAAATATAGAACTCCTGGAGAACTTGTACACATTTGCAAGCTCTTGTGTATAGATTTCAATAAATATTCACCAAAAACACTGTTGAAATTACTAAGAAAACCTCTCTTGAGATGCAGGGAAGAAACAATAGCCACTCACGGAAAGCACAAAACCCCACCGGAGTCCTTTTCTTCTAACTCTCCTACGAACAAAGGCTTTAAACTGTGGAGCGAAAGGAAACAAACCTTGTTTCCCTTTGGAGACTGTTGGAAACCCATTTTAGCTAAGGTGAAGCAATGGAAACAAACTCTCCACCCTATGGGAAGGACAGGAACATATATTAGGCTCACACCATTAAAGGTATCTTCCAGCTAGGTAAAGGGCAGCAACATGAGAAGGCTCCACTACCAAGACCCAGAACACAGTGTCTGCCTAAGACTAAGACTGAAACAGAGCAATAGAAAATATTCCCCCCACCTACCTCCATATACACATCTACCACCAGGCAACTAGAAAGGAGTCACAAGAAACAGTTATCTCTCTTTGGAAAAGGAACACTATCAGGGACAGAAACCTCCTCTGAGACAAAGATCAAGGAGAAAATCTAAGATGGAGGAATAAGCAGACAAGCGACACAGACCCTCTTCAACAAAGGAAAGAGAAACCAATTGACAGAGATACAGAAGATAATCCTGGAGCCCTGAGCTTTGAAAGGAACTATACAGAAGTGGATTAGACACCAACTAACAGAAAAACCTGAATGAAAACAGTGAGTACAGAGATGGTCAAAGCAGCAGACTGTCAGCTATTCTGATGGGACCAATAGCCTGAATATTTCCAAGCAGTATTGGGACCTGAGATTGACCTAAAGATCAGCCCTGGTCACCAAGGGCTACAGGGACGCCTGCACTGGTGGCCTGTGACTAGGAAAGGAAACAGCAAGGAGGGAAACAACCCGAGCTGTGGACTTTCCACTGTCCAGAGGGTGCAGCGATTTTGATTGTTTACACACGGCAGCCATTTTGGATATTTAAAGTGATCAAGGGTGCAGCCATTTTGAATGTTTACAAGCAGCTGCCATTTTGGATATTTAAAGTGACCAAGGGCACAGGCATTTTGAATTTTTACAAGAGGCAGCCATTTTAGATTTTAAAGTGACAGCATTCTCATTCAGATTACAGGGACTTAAGAACAGGATCTGTTTACAAAGGACACCAGGAATATATGAGGCTGACAACAGGAAAGGAGACAGGTGGTAGGTGTATAAGTGCTGTCAACTAGCAAATAGAGGAGCACGGCACAGTATCCTGCTTACGTAGATAACATACAAACAAAACAAAGAAAATGAAAATCGTGGGCAAGTCACTCCAACATACAATCACCAATTAACTATAAACACAAAAGCGTCACAATGCCTTGGAGACAACAGAGCATCACAGTCCACATAAAGAAGCAATATAAAGCAGGAGAAACAAGGGACCAGGATACAGTCCCAAAACACATCCTTGAAGAAGATTCAGCATTGGAACTCCTTGATAAGGAATTCAAATGAATTATATTTATATATCTTCAATGAATTGAGAGACAGATCAAGGAAAACACTGAAAAAATTGAGGAAAACACAGAGAAAACCCTAGAAAATTTTCAAAAGACAATACAAGAACAAAATGACAAAATAAATGAAAAATTAGAAATGACACAAAATCTACACACAGAAATCCAGAAGATTAATACTAAATTTTCAGAAATAGAAAAGATACTGAACAGGCAAAGGAGTAGAATTGAATCAATAGAAGACAGAATTAGTGAGATTGAAGACAAATACTTCAATACTTCTTTGGAATGGGATCAATCAGAAAAAAAGATCAAAACAAAATGAAGAGAGCCTAAGGTTCATGTGGAATACCATCAAAAGGAATAACCTACATGAAATCAGAATTCCAGAACAGGAAGAGAAAAATAAAACCGCAGAGAAAATTGTCAAAGATTTGTTGGAAGAGAACTTCCCTGATATGATGAAAGATGAGAATATAACCATTTAGGAAGTGCAATGAACCCCAAACAAGATAGACCCCAAAAGAAAATCACTAAGACATAACATCATCAAACTCACCAAAACCAAAGACAAAGAAAGAATCCTGAAAGCAGCACAAGGAAAACAAAAAGTTACCTACAAGGGGCAAACAGTAAGACTCAACTCGGATTTCTTGGCAGAAACTATGCAGGTGAGAAGACAATGATATGGTATATATATAAAACCCTGAAAGAGAAAAATTTCCAGCCAAGAATTATGTACACAGCAAACTGTCCCTCAAATATGATGATGAAATTAGGACATTTCCAGATAAGCAGACATTAAGGGAATTTGTTAAAACCAGACTAACCTTACAAAAGATGCTAAAGGTAGCCCTTTGGACAGAGAAGCAACAATAGTAAACTTAAATGACCATTAACATACATGATGATAGAACCCAGAAACCAACCTAGTTATAGAAGCATCCAAAGTAAATAAGCCTACAAGATTGTAAACAGGGAACCAGAGACATCAATTGACAAATGAAGACAACTACAACCCAAAAAAAGGAAAAAAACTGTTTAGTTATAGAACTTCTAAATGGTAGGGAAGTCAAGACAACTACAAGATAGAATGGACTGTTCTAAACTTGGGAAGAAAGCTGTAAGTCACAGGGTAACCTCAAAGAAAAATTATAAACCTTCACATCAAAATTAAAAAATAGGACCAGCACAAACATTTAGGAAACACTAAAACAATAGCAATGAAGGAAGTGATAACACGACTCATAAACAAAATGAGCTCAGCATAGAAAGGTGTATGGAACAAAGAAATCAACATGACAAAAAAGCACATAACAAAAATGACAGCAAAAAATTCATATTTGCCAATAATTACATATCTGGCAAAGTACTTACCTCTAAGATTTATAGAAAACTCCAATCCCTCAACACCAAAGGAATTAACAATCCAATTGAAAAATGGGCAGAAGACATGAATAGACACTTCACCAAGGAAGATATTCAGGTGGGCAGCTAATACATGAAGAGATGCTCATGATTATTGGCCATCAGAGAGATGCAATTCAAAACAACAATGAGATACCGTCTCACCCCAGCACTGATGGCAAGGTTCAACAAGACAGAAAATAACAAATGCTGGAGGGGATATGGAGAGATTGGGACTCTCATACACTGCTGGTGGGACTGTGAAGTGATACAACCACTATGGAAAGCAGTATGGCTATTCCTTAAAAAGCTGGAATTGGAGATACCATTTGACTCAGCAATCCCATTACTAGGTATATATCTCAGAGAGGTGAGAGCCAGGACAGGAACAGATATATGCACACCCATGTTCATTGCAGCACTCTTTACAATAGCAAAAAGATAGAAACAACCTACACAGCCATCGGCAAAAGAGTGGATGACCAAACTGGTACATACACAAATGGAATGCTATGAAGCACTAAAGAATAATGTAGAGTCTGCAAAACACCACATAATAAGGATGAACTTGGAGGATATTATGCTGAGTGAAATAAGTCAATCACAGAAGGACAAATACAGTATTAGTTTGTTGCTGTGGAGGGTCAAGGAAAGGTTTATATATGGAGGGAAAGTTTCTTTGTTAGTTACCAAGGGTGGGAGGGGAGAGGAGGAAACACTGAAAAATAAAAAATGCATTGACCCATGTCACTTTACTTTTGTGTATTTCACTGTACATAAATTATATTTCAATAAAATGCATTTTTTAAAAAAGGAGAAAATCTAAAGCAGACATAGAACAACCATTCAGAAAAACCTTCTGGAAAATAGAAAACCAGCTCTTCCCCTAAAAGAAGGGTAATGCTAAAGGATTTGAAGCTGGTGTTGCACAGAGGCTAACCAAAGCAACAGCAAAATGCAAATGGAGCTCAACTCCTGACTAAACTGACCCAACCTCTCCCACCCCATACAAAAGCCTAGCAGAAGGAAAGGTATTATGCCATTTGCATTTACAAATATTATTTGCCTCAATCTCTGCTGTCCTACACAAGATGTCCAACTTCCAACAAAAAGTTAGGAATCATGTCAAAAATAAAGTGAAAAACAAACTGTAAAGAAATAAAGCAGTAAATATACACAACCTCAGATACAATCAAATGTTGGAAACATCCAATTAGGAATTAAAAATAACTATGATTAATATAGAAGGCTGTAGTGGAACATGCAAAGAGAGATGAGTAATTTCAGTAGAGAAATTGAAACTATAACAGAGTCAAATGGAAATGCTAGAAATGAAATTTTATATATATATATAAATTAATAAAATATATAAATATATAAAATATTATAAATATATATATAATATATATAAAACAGAGATGAAAAATGACTTCAACAGTATCAACAATTGACTTGACACAGCAAAAAACTGAGGAAATGAAAATCAAGACAGTAGAAATTAACCAAACTGAAACACAAAGAGGAAAAGGAGTAGAGGAAAAAAATCAAGAGCTTATTCAAGAGCCATGGAATAATACCAAATGGTCTAAAATAAGTATAAAACACAAAATGCAACCACTGCTGTGAAGCTGGATCCAACTCATAGCGACCCTCCTTTGGTTTCCGAGGCAGTATCACTAAGGAAGTAGACTGCCCAACCTCCCTTCCGAGGAGTGGCAGGTGGGTTTGAACCACCAGCCTACTGGTTAGCAGTCAAATGCCTCAGGCACTTTGCCACCAGAACAGTTCCCAAAATAAGTATAATTGCTCACAATTAAAAGATCAGAGGTGAGTTTATGAGCTTGGCAGAACAGAAAAGATCTGATTGGCCAAATTCAATAAATAGGAATAGGGAGTCAATGTGGATGAGTAAAAAGATTATTTAAGAACTATGAAGCACCAGCTATATTCAGAGCCACTTAGTAATAGTGAGACCAAGAAACATAATCATATGACCTTCTCCAGACTCACTCTATAATATGGAAACAGAAACAGAGTTGAGATTAAAAAACGAATTAGTCTTCTCCATTGATGTTTGTAAATACTTCAAATTCCATGGGTGATTTATACCTTAAGAAAAAAAGCAATGACTTCTTTTACATTTTAGAAGAGCATAGAAATAAACTGTTAACTGGCTAGGATTTTTCTTTTCTTCATCATGTAAGTCACACCGTCTTTTGAAAAAAAAAAAAATCTTCTTTGTTCATATTAATGAATGAGGCTTATCAGTATTAAATGAGGTTTATCAGATCTGGGACCCAGTTTGGATTTACATGGGTTGACTAATTCTAGGTGGTATCCATACAGCTAGTGTTTTGTCATTCCACCACAAACCCTTCAGTTTTAAAATGCAAAACTTTTTCCACATTTTAGTTAGAGAAACAAGAAGTAAAATTATATTTCTTTCACATCGCCTCAAAAAGCCTCTGCTTAACATGTTTTTGTTGTTGTTGTTATGTGCCGTGGAGTCGGACCTGACTCATAGCAACTCCTCCTTGGGTTTTTGAGGCAGTATCACTACAGAAATAGATTGCCCAACCTTCCTTGCAAGGAGTGGCTGGTGGGTTTGAATTGCCAGCTTTCTAGTTAGCAGTCAAATGTCTTGGTGCTATGCCAACAGAAATAAAACATAACATTTGTAATTTACATAAATGGCATCTATACATAGTAGTACATTGACAGGGATGTACCAGAAATTCAAGCTGGGCTGAGACAAGGACATGGAATAAGGGTTATCACTGCTGATATCAGATAGATCTTGGCTGAAAGCAGAGAATACCAGAAAGATGTTTCCCTATGTTTTATTGACTATGCAAAGGCATCTCACTGTATAGATCATAGCAAATTACGGATAACATTGCAAAGAATGGGAATTCCAGAACACTTGATTGTGCTCGTGAGGAACCAGAACATAGACCAAGAGGCAGGCAGTCAAACAGAATAAGAGGATGCTACATGGTTTATAATCTGGAAAGGTGTGCATCAGGGTTGTATCCTTTCACCATACTTATTCAATCTGTATGACAAGCAATTAATCCAAGAAGTTGGACTATATGAAGATGAATGCAGCATCAGGATTGGAAGACTCATTAACAACCTGTACTGCAGACACACAATCTTGATTGCTGAAAGTGAAGATGACTTGAACTACTTACTGATGGAAATCAAAGACCACAGCCTTCAGTATGGCTTACACTTCAATACAAAGAAAAACAAAATCCTCACAGCTGGACCAATAAGCAACATCATGATAAACAGGCTGTTGACACTGTTAAGGATTTCATTTCATTTGGGCCAACAGTCAGCTCCTATGGAAGCAGTACTCAAGAAATCAGGTGACCTGCTGTATTGGACAAATCTGCTTCAAAATACCTCTTTAAAGGGTTAAAAACAAAGATGTCACTTTGAGGAGTAAGGATGTGCCTGACCCAAACCTTAGTGTTTTTAATCGCCTCATATGCATGTGAAAGTTGGACAATGAATAAGGAAGAATTGATGCCTTTCAATATGGTGTTGACAAAGAACATTAAATATACTATAGATTTCCAGAAGAACAAATAAATCTGTCTTGGAAGAAGTACAGTCAGAATACTCCTTACAAGCGAGGATGGCAAGATTCTGTCTCACGTACTTTTGATATGGTATTAAGAGAGACCAGCAAGGACATCATGCTTCATAGAGAGTCAGCGAAAGAGGAATACCCTCAACAAGATGGACGGATACAGTGGCTGCAACAATGGGCTTAGACATAGCGATGATTGTGAGGACGGCACATGACAGGGCATAGTTTCACTGTTGTACAAAGGGCCACTGGAAGTCACCTGCAATTGAACTTACTCCCCTTGCTTAATTCTCAGCCAAACAAAAGAGGCATATGAGCTGAACAACTACATCAGGGAGATGGACTCCTTAGAAAACCAAACATGGGAGATTAGAAGGACAGTATTTGCACAATGAGAAATGTAGGGAGGCAGGCACGCATAGGCAAGAAGGACACAGTAAAGGGGTAACCATAGGGAGGAAGTGAGAGGAGAGCTGTTACACTGAGAGCAATGTAATCAGTGTCACAAAACAAAATGTTTATGAACTGTTGAATGTAAAATGAATCTGCTTTGTAAGATTTCACTGAAATCACAATAAAAAAATGAAAAGAGAACTAACTCAACGCACCTAATAAGTTTCCTAATTGTGAACTGCAGAAACAGACCAATTCTATGTACCACTGGCAGCAATGAATAATCTAGAGACCTCCTCATATGGGGAGCCTGTGCCGTAAGACTATCTGATATAGCACGTAGGAGCTGGGCTTGGTTTCCATATGCTTAGGATAGTATTCCCCAAAACGTACAGACGAGACCAGATACGCCCAGCCCCTCTCTCAAACTCACCATTAAGATGAAAACCTTCCGTTGTCGTTAGGGGCGGAGCCAGTTAGGGGGGTGTGGGGGAGAGAAATGCCGGAAGTGTTAAGAGAAAAGGCTTCCTTAGGGAAACAATAGGAACAGATAATGAAGATTCCTCTCAGCTCTATCTCTGGGACCATCAATGCTTGCTCTGCAGGGAATATTCAAGAAGAGAAAGGGCCTTTTCTCTGGATTTATCTTTGGGAAAATGGTATGCAGGTAGTGCAGTGGCCCCAGGTTTCCGAGCCAGGTCAAGTTACATAGTAGAAGGAGAACGGGTACTCTCTTTTTTCCCTCCTCCTTTATGTTACAAGAGACTTTAGGACAGATACTTTAGGCATCAAGATAAAAGACTGAAATTTCTCTTGTAAATAAGTTACAGCCTAATATTCAATAATTAATTGTTGATGTTTAGATTTATCAATTAATATATGTTGTTATTGTTGTTATGTGCCATGGAGTGGGACTCGACTCATAGCGACCCCTCCTTGGGTTTCTGAGGCAGTATCACTACCGAAATAGATTGCCCAACCTTCCTTCCGAGAATATATATATACACAAAGTTTAAAAGTAATAATAGAAACAACTGTCCCCAGCCTTTAACCTATCCTACTACCAAAAGAAGAAAGTTTCGAGATTGTGGCTTTATTATTATTATTATTATTTCCTAGCATTTAACTCTATGTGGGAAAATATTTTGCCTAGTCTGTTTGTTCTTGACTTAAAAATTTTAGGCATTATCTCTCACCTTACTCTTACATGAAGACATTAGCAGTCTTGCCCTGCTTTCTCATTCCCCATCCTCCAAATGTAGGAATATCATACTTTTTTTAATTACACAGCATTTAGTCACTATATTATTGTTTTCTGCCAAACCACATACTAACCATGACTACATTTCCTCTCTTGATCAAGTCTCATTTTACCCTAGAGTTAATGATTTCTTCTTCTTTTCTTTCCTTTTTTTTTTTCTTTTTGAAGTTACATTTTTAAGCTTTCTTTTTACTCATTACTAATTTTTCTCACAGCTTCCAACAAGCTCTTGGTTCACTTTTCTGCATACTCAAATTGGAAGATATCTATTCAGTTCTATGCTTTTCCTTAAGTCCCTCTGCCCTCCCTCACCTTGTTGCTGTCTAGGTTTGTTGCACAGCTCTCATCCTAAAACTTGTCTTTTCTGTGATTTTGGGAAGTGCTTTCACCTGCCCCCAATATTGGATCTCCTATTTCTAGGTTTCATGACTTCTTTTGTTTTGTTTTTTAATTACCCTCTCCTATTAAAGTAAATCGGAAGGAAGATACGGCAATCTACTTCCATAGTGATACTGGGTCACTATGAGTCGGGGCCGACTCAATGGCACATAACAACAACAACAACATTAAAGTAAAAAAAAAAAAACTCACTGCCATTGAGTGGATTGCAACTCATAGTTGACCCCATAGAGTTTCCAAGGCTGTAAATCTTTATTGAAGGAGATTGCCTCATCTTCCTCCCACAGAGCAGCTGTTGGGTTTGAACCACCGGCTTACTGGTTAGGAGCCCAATGCCTTTCTCACTGTACCACCAGAACTCCTTGTCTTACCAAAGTAGCTACCTATTGGGCAAGGAAGGTAAAAATTTCTAGGTCTTACATATTTGAAAATGACATTGTGGTATCCTCACAGTTTCTTTGTAGTTGTGTCTAAAAAAGTCTGTGGGTTGAAAATCATTTTCCATTTTAAGGCATTGCTCCTTCTGATGGTAGTTGAAAAGTCTGATGTCATTCTTAATTCCCATCTTTTGTACGTAACCTGTATTGTTCTGTGGAGAATTTTATGGTTTTGTTGTTGTTGTTGTTGTTGTTGTTGTTTTAATCTTGTGAGTGGAATTTCATGATGAGCTACTTTGGTTTGGATTTATTTTACTTCTTCTTTTAGTTAATTATGTTGGTTCATCAGAAAGCCCTTTCACTCCAGAAACTTACAGCCTTCACCAATGGAAATTTTTTGTGTGTTGTTTACTTAATAATTTTTCTCCCCATTTTTAATATACTGTCTCTCAAGATTGGCTATTATCCCAACACTGAAACTACTGAATTGGTCTTCAACTTTTTTTTATCTTTCTCTTCACCTTTTCATTCTATTTTCTGTGACATTGCCTTGATTTTATCTCCTGAAGAGTTTATTTGAATTACCGATTTTTTTTCTCATTTCAAGTATCACATTTTTATTTTCTAAGACTTCATATTTAATTTTTTAACATTTTACTTATTAGCATCTAGTTCTTATTTTATGAGAACAGCATCATTTCAGTTCTCACAGGGTGTGAATCATAATTTTTAAAAATCTTTCTTTGATTCCTGTATTGTTTCCATTTTCATCAAATTCCTTATCTTTGTTTTGTTCTCTTTCAAAATGAAGGGATTTTCAAATGTCCAATAATTCTTTGTGGTTCATTCATATTTCATAATGAGTGGTATGAACATATGAATGTTACAGACAAGAAGCAATAGTTACTCAGAAGAAGGATTGAGTGATACATGGCCTTATGTTGAAAAATCTATAGGCTCCAGATATGTAGGAAGAAGGGGACTGTGTCCCACACTCAGGGAACTGAACAACTATGTCTGAAAGATTACACCAAGTTGTGATAAAACGTTGTTGTTGTTACTTGTCATAGAGTCGGACCCAACTCATAGCGACCCCTCCCTGGGTTCCGGAGGCAGTATCACTACAGAATAGATTGGGCATAAAAACTTCAAATTCCACCACTTGTTTTACACTGATGGTTTAAGTCCAGCACTGATAGATTTCTAAAATTCCTTCTCCTCACCATCAGAACACATAACTCCTATAATGCTTTCATTCATTAGTATTGCAGTTCAAGTTTTTTTTGATGAAGCCAACACTTCAAATTACAGTATAATAATTTATATTATTATATTATGCCTAGCATGGGGCAATCTACTTCCGTAGTGATACTGCCTTGGAAACCCAAAGAGGGATCGCTATGAGTCAGGTCCAACTTGATGGCACATAACAACAACAAAAACAACAGCATGCTTCTCTAAATTATTTTGTTAAAACTTACATATCTAATGTTACAATCTTTTACTTTTTCCTTTAAACTTCTGGATTAAAAAAAAAAAAAGTAAGACAATAAGTGTAATTCTCAAGACTTTCTCCCTATTATCCCGAAAGTCTCAATAAAAATCACATGTACACACCCAATTCTTATCCAGTATATGGATAGATATGTTTCAATAGACCAACAAGGGATATTTGTAGCTATATTTGAGGAGACATTGCTATTGTTTAATCTTATAAAAATAAAACCATAAACTAATCCTGTCATAGCTTCAAATTTTCAAAGTGTAGAGCTTTAAGAAAACTTTCAGACTTTTAATCACAGCTTTCTAATATTTTGTAATGCTGCCAAATTAAACAACAACAGTTGTGAGATTTATCTGCAAAACACATGGCTAATGACCTTTAAGATAACTTGCCTCATATGTCAACTGGAAATAAATATATATATATATATATATATATATATATATATATATATGAGCTACAACTATTGAGATTAGTTGCTTTTCTTTGCCCATTTATTTACATAACTCGATATCTGTTATAATAGATGCAACATAAGGGCATAGAAGGATATTTAAGAAACATTTTTACCTCTAATCTATGTTATTTTTTAAATTATTAAGAAAATTAGACTTCTTGGCATTTAGATCTAAAATATGTCAGTGTTTCTCAAAGTAGCTGGGCTGCACTTTTCTACAAATGTGTATATTGGCTTATGTTAATCTTGACTGAACAAACTATCACCAAGAGACTCCACTTAAAACAATTGGTGAGATTTGTGAAAAACACATTTCAAGCACTGATAACTTGCCTTCATACGACACATTTCTTCAAGCAGCTCATAAGTGTTTGTAAGATATTTGTTTTTATTATAAATGTCTTACAAATATTAAGCATTATTTTTATGACGAAGAGGTTTTATTCTCCCTCACTAGGAAAGATTATCAATGATTATTAGAAAACTGAAATATTAATGGGGATTTATTCTAAACAGATAAGAAAGCTTTGCTCTCAAACAGGTAGGACAAATATTTTTACATTAGATAACATATTTATAGTCCATGGTTATCAATTAAAGTAGGCTAGTCTCTAGGTTAACAGCAGTCTACACATGAAAGCAGAAAAGGCTCTGGTAGTCCTGGGTGTGTAGTGGGGTACTAAACAGTCAGAAGAGCCTGAGGTTGAATACTGATTCTACTGCATATAAATAATTTAACCTGAAAAAAATCACTTCTTACTTTGTCCATTTAAGTAGAGGCACTAGATCATGGCACATAATAAATAGGGACTATTATTAACTTGTACAACAGGATTAGCAGTTAACAATGGGTCAAGACTTGCTAGTTCCTGCTCAAAAAGTCAGGAACCTGCCTGTCTTGAAGGAGATGAATTTAAGTGAATGGAAATTTTGACAGACCTCTTTGGGAAAAATCTGCTTTGTTCCTTTTTGCTCTATATTTTAGACAGGAGCTCTGGTTGCGCAGTGAGAAAGGCGTTTGGCAGTTCAAACTTACCAGCTGTTCCATGGGAAGAGAGATGAGGCAATTTACTTCTGTAAAGATTTACAGCCTTGGAAACCCTATGGGGTAGCTTTGAGTTGGAATCAACTGGATGGCAGTGGACTTGGTTTTTAGTTTTGTAGCTTTATGCAACCCTGATGGTGCAGTGGTTAAAGCATTTGGCTGCTAACCACGAGGTCAGCAATTGGAACTTACTAGTCCCTCCATGGGGAGCTCTGGTAGCATAGTGGCTAAGACACTTGCCTGCTAACCACACGGCTGGCGGTCCAAATCCACCAGCCACTCCTCAGAAGGCAGGTTGGGCAATCCGTAGTGATACTGCCTCGGAAACCCAAGGAGGGGTCGCTATGAGTCGGGTTTGACTCGACAGCACTTAACAACAACAACAGCAACAGTCCCTCCATGAAAGAAATAACTGGTGTTTTTTTCTTCTGTAAAGATTCACAGCCTTGGGAAACCTTGGGGCAATTCTGATCTGTCCTATAGGGGCTGTATGAGTCAGATTGACTGGACAGCAGTAGGTTTGGTTTGGTTTGTAGCTTTGCCTGACTTCCTGAGTTTTTCTTGTTTTCTTCTATTCTGTATAACAAAATAGTTGTCCTCATTGTTGCTAAAAACATAGCTAAAGCAAATCATAAGCAAATATTACTAACTTGTATTATTCTGGATAACAAGGGTTTTTTGTATTACTAAGAATATACATCATCTTTAAGATTTTGAGTTTGCATAAAATAATTTTTAAGTGTTATTACATATTTTCCTCCTTTCTTAAAGTATGAATGTGGAATATAATTGAAACTCTTTTAATGACCTATAATACTCTTTGTGAACAACTATTGAATTGTGCATTATTCATTCATTCAAAAAACAATTATTGAGGACCTCAGATGAAAGGAAAACTAATTTCCTAAATTAGCTTATAAACAGAATGAGAGATAGACAGAAAAATAAAAATTATAGAGCAACTTTATAGTAGCCATGCTACAGATTACCACAAGCCTGCCATTTATTCTGTAGGAAGATACTATCTATATCTTCCAAGGCTGTTTTATATATGTATGTATGTATGTGTGTATATATATATATATATATTTGTTGTTGTTATGTGCCATCGAGTCAAACCCGACTCATAGCAACCTCTCCTTGGGTTTCTGAGGCAGTATCACT
>NW_006921771.1:2556964-2558369 GCF_000298275.1 Orycteropus afer afer
GGTATAGAATAGAACATTCATAGGTAGACACACATTTGGTCAATTGATTTCCCACAAGACACTTTAGTGAGATCAGTAAAGTCTTTTCAACAGATAATGCCAAAAAAAAAATAGATATCTATGGGGAAAAAAAAATGACTTTGTCTTCCAGACCAGCAGAACTCCTCTTTCAGGTACCTTCTCATTCACATCCTAGGTTATCTGGATGTGTTAGAATGATATGGTAGAAGTGATACTAACTTTTGAAACAGATAAAATTTGGAAATTAGTTCTACCATTCACAAGCTGTATGACCTGGGGGCAAATTATTTAATTTCTTTGAACCCCAGTTTTTTCATCTGTGAAATGAGGATGTGATAATAATAGAGTTGTTATGAAAATTGAGTATGAAAGTGCCTAACCATGCATGGTATATAAGTATGATTATACTCATCATATACTAGTTACTCCACATTCCTGTGGTCATTGTCAACTACTGAAGTCCCTAATCATGGAAAGCCTTCGCACCTGGCTCACATTTTCTCCTCAGGCCAGACATCATCCTTCAATATCTCATTGTTCCTTCACTGGTATTCAGCAGCCCACTGTCAGTTGCAGACTTGTGCCTTCTTAGCCTATGTGATATCACTATCTCCTAGGTCTGCTCTACATCCAAAATCTTAAATTCACATCCAAGGCACATCTAGTGGCCCAACACTTAAAACTCACTCAGTGCTCTCTTCTACTTTGCCCCTTGCACTTCTAATACACCCACTTCAAAATTACTTGCCTACATTCAATCTATCTTTTATGTTCATACATCTTTTATGAACTATACTTCAAATACTTTCGCATTTTATTGAAAATAATTTCTCTCAATCTGTGTCCTATCTACTTAGCTTCTTAAATAGTGGCTTTTGATGAGCAGAATTGTTTAATTGTGATGACATCCAATTATCAATTTTTTCTCGTAAAGGTAGGGCTTTCTGTGTCCTAAGTAATCTACCTACTTCATAAGCATGAAAACTTTCTTCTGTGTTGTCATTGGAAGTTTAGCTTTTATATTTAGGTCAGAAATCTATCCCCATATTTACTATATACCGTGTGAAATGGAGGGAGTTCTGCTGGTGTAGTGCTTAAGGCATTTGACTGCTAACCAGAAGGCTGGGAATTCAAACCCACCAGCCTTCCTGGGAAGGAAGATTGGGCAATCTACTTCCATAGAGATACTGCCTGGGAAACCCAAGGCAGGGTCACTATGCAAATCAACTCCACAGCAGTGAGGTTGTTTTGGTTTGGGTGTGAAATGGGGGAAAGTGTGGAATTAAAATTTAATGTTTCAACATGACAAAGAGAGGCCACCATTAAGACCAGTAAAAAGGCGGGCCCCAGTTCCTGGAAAATTACATCAGTCATCCACACTCCC
>NW_006921771.1:2564314-2568510 GCF_000298275.1 Orycteropus afer afer
CGGGGCTCTACTCCTCTGCCCCTGCGTGGGATATGAGTCGAGCCCCAGCGCGCTGGAACTCCGAATAAACTCCTCCTGCTTTTGCATCAAGAGACGTCTTTCGTGAGTGATTTCGGGTGGCGTTATCCCTGACTTGGGTTGGGGGAGCCCTGCCGTGGGGGGAACCCAACAAAAGTAAACTAAAGACATTTTTAATGAGCCAATGTCTAAGTTTAAATAAAATGAAAGCCTATTAGGCAACTAATGATAGCATAATTGGGTCTTTGAACTAAGCTTTTCTTTATACTGGACAGAAAAGGATGATTTTCCATCATAATTTCTAAAGGGAAAACAGACTCAGATTGACACCAGAGGAGGATCAGAAAAGCCCTAAAAGAGATACTTTCACTTTAGGGCCATATAGTGTGTGGTAAGTTCTTAGAAATGTAATTAATATTCAAATTTTCCATATTGTACTCACTGTTGTCTAGTGAGTTCTGGTTAGCAGTCAAATGCCTTAGGCACTACCCCACCATTATCTTTCTCCATAGCACAGCAGACTGTTTCAAGCTGTCTAAACTATTAATACTGGTTATTTTGGGGAAAGATTTTAGGATTAATTCACTTTCCATATTTCTGTAATGTTGATACTTTACTTAATAAACATTTATTACTCCTGTGCTCAGAAAAGGAGAAGCATGATTAAAAATGAAAAAAAAAAAGTAACTAAGAAAAGATTTATACAGAATCAACTGGATATTTAAATTACACTGAACTTAAGCTCTTCTAGTCCTGAAGCTGTATGAGAACTGATTCTGAAACAAAAGTCTTTGCTCCAGCAAATCAACCTGAATGCCTGTTACATTTTTTCCTACAGGTTAAAATACATTAACAGGGGAATCAAGAACTATTTTAAGAAGCAACTAAAATATTGACATTGAAAAAAAATCCTTGCCCTGAGGAAGACAAGAAGACAGCACAGTGTGTGGTCACACCAGCTTTTATTTGGTTAAAGCCATGTCTGAAAATAGGAAGATGGAGAGAATGGATTTTATGGGCTTTACTTTCTTTCATGTTTGTACCTGTTCTTTGGAACACTGAGAAATCAGATTCTTGCACTGAAACTCATAAGTAGTCATTGTCCTTATTTTCAGGACTGCCATCGCCTATCAAGAAAGAAAAAAAAAAAAAACGTTAACTTTGTTATCTGTTTTTCTAGATCCTCCAGGTTATGAAAGAAATTGAATTGAGATTTCCATGTGCTGAGGTATTGTTTTCTATTTTCCATAAACAAATGAAATTGTCAGTTACTTTTAAATTCATTATTAGACAGAAAATAGTTGTTGAACTGGTTGTTACTTTCTTTTTAAGAAATATTGCATCTGTAAGCTTTCAATGTAATGGTGAATCCCAGTTTTGGCTTAGTAATCAACATACTTTTAGTTGAAATTCTGAGGAATATCATGAGTAAATGTTACTGTTTTTTCTCTTTTGTGTATGTACTATATTTAAATTTGTAGTTGAATCTTGGGCAATTCATATATGAAATAATGAAAATTATATTGTAATCAACATATTTGAATTTATGTTTCCTACCGCTGTTATTAGGTTTACATCCAGAAGATAAAGTAGAGGGACTACTAAGAAAAAAAAAGTATTATTAATAAATCTAATCTTGAAAAATGAGTGGTCTCTTCAGCTATTTTATAGCCTCTTATGAGTATTTTCAGAATCTATAGTAGAATTGGGGAGCTCTGGTAGCATAGTGCCTAAGGCATTTGACTGCTAACCAGAGGGCTGGCAGTTCAAACCCACCAGCCACTCCTCGGAAGGAAGGTTGGGCAATTTATTTTTGTAGTGACACCGCCTCAGAAACCCAAGGAGGTGTCTCTATGAGTTGGATCCGACTTGACAGCAGTGAGTTTATGGTGGAATTGCTGGTGAATGTGCTAGAGAACTTAGAGAAATATTGTTTTGAAAAAATAGCCTTAACATTTAACATAGCCTATGTCGTATTGATTTTTTTAGCAAAAGTTTCATAAAACCAAATTGCCTGTACATGTTTTCCAGCATGTAATACTTAAAAAAAATCATCCCACTGGAAACGATGATAAATGAGTTTTTCTATAATTCATCCTGGCCATAGCCACTTAGTCTGGCTGCAGTAGCATGTATATTCGTGCAAGGACCAGGAAATGGATACAAAATCATACCGCAACAACCATGGCAATGGGTGAGAGCAAACCTAGGACTCTTACAATTCAATTCTTCCTTTCATATGGGCTGAACAAACCACTCAGAAAGTTTGATTTAAAATCACTGAAAGTTACAGCAATGGTAACTCTGAGGACCAGAGAAATTAGTGGAACAGGATAATTACTTAATTGCTCCTCCCCTGCACCCCATTTTTTCCTAGTGACACTTTTCATTTGAACTGCTCTGGGGAAAGCCCCCCATTGTTTTAGGGTTGCCAACAATACAGTTACCAAAAATCTTAAACACACTCATTTTTTAAGATCAAAAGCCTCAATCACAGTGTAAGGCAGGAAGGATTGAAAGGACATGTGATCACATACATGCTTTCTCAACCCTTCTGCAACCAATTGAAAAATTCAGTTTGAGTTTTGTTGCTGCTATCATTACCTCAGTACATCACTGGTTTCAAATTCCTATAGCAGTGAGTTTCTGCTTAACATGAGGCCCGGGATGCTGGAAGGCTTTTCTCAGTGATCCTCAGTTTTACCCTTAACTTTCATCAGTTCCTGCATCCCTGTGCTTCAGAGCATTTCTTTTCAAGGTCTTGGCCCTCCCTCAGTAGTAAACACTATTGCTTATTATTGGATGCTAGGCTCATGCTGGGATCTTGATTCCCCTAACTGAGGCCCAGTGTTATGCAGAGTCTGTGCACCTGGGCCTGGAGGATTGGTCTTCTTCTATCCCCATGACAGCCAACTGCTTTCCCTTGTGTTTGTGGCTGGCTCCAGGAAAGGCTCCTTCCAATTTCCTGTCATGATTCCAATCTTTCCTGTGACCATCTAGTGTAAGCCCCTGGAGAGACTTCATGAGCTATTGTGAACTCCCTTTGTGAATGGGGCTCCCAGTTATTTGAAACTGATACTTAGACCATACCTGGCATTTAGGAATTTGGGAAATTTAGCTGATTTATTTTACCTCCTTCTGTGGTGGCCACCTGTGATACACTGACAGGTTGCCTCAAAATTTTAAGCAGCAATAAGATGAGGATTTCATCCAGTGGCATCAAACACTCCACAAGTGCTACAGTCATCCCATCAGAGCTGAACATACAAGATACTTCCAAAGCATTAGCACATGGAAAGTAACTTTTATTACTTACAAAGAAGAAGCAGACAGCACACCAAAGATGCAGATCCATTTATAAGCTGGTGCCTATTCCTCCTATGACTGAAAAAGGTAGAGATGATGACTCTTCTATGCATACCCCACTTTGTACCTTAGGTGAGGAATTCAAAAGGTCTCCCTATAGCCAATCATCCTTAGCTAGATAGGCTAGTTGAATGGGCTGAAAAAAATCTGCTACCTGGAGATATGAACAGATACTTCACCAAAACAGATATTCAGGCAGCCAAAAACACATGAAGAAAGGTTCCTGATCATCAGCCTTAGAGAGATGCAAATCCAAACAAACATGAGATACCATCTCATCCCAGCATTAATAGCAAAGTTCAACAAGACAAAATAACAAATGCTGGTGAAGATGTGGAGAGAGTAGAACTCTTATACACTGCACTGCTGGTAGACTGTCAAATGATACAACCACTGTGGAAATCAGTATGACAATTCATTAAAAAGTTAGAAATAGAAATACCATTCGATCCAGAAATTCAATTACTAGGTATATATCCTAAAGAAGTGAGAGGCAGGACAAGAACAGATATATGCACACCCATGTTCATTGCAGCACTATTCACAATAGCAAAGAGATGGAAACAAGCTAAGTGCCCATCAACCAAGGAATGGATAAACAAACTGTGATACATACACATAATGGAATACTATGCAACCTTAAAGAATAATGTAGTCAAAACACTGCATAACGTGGATGAACTTGGAGGAGATTATGCTGAGTGAAATGAGTCAATCACAGAAAGACCAATATTCTATTAGTCCACTATTGTTTTAACAAGGGAAGTTTTATACATAGAAGGAAACTTTCTTTGTTGGTTACCAGCAAGGGG
>NW_006921771.1:2568873-2571724 GCF_000298275.1 Orycteropus afer afer
GCAATTGCTGACAAATATCAGGCCTCAGAGTGTGGGGGGGCAGTGCTTTGATCCTGCCCCTCTCCCTTCCTGAGTTCTACTTCCAGGGGTTAAGTTGGGGACTCCCAATTCACTTGCACAAGTTTAAGCATTGCCTGGCTGTTTCAGAAAAACAAAAGGCACCTTAATTGCTCCAGAATTCCAAAGGTTATTTTCAGAAACCAGAGACAAAGGTCAAATCAAGTTTTTTGTCCCACACCACCCTTCCTTTAGATGCTCTTTTAAAGGTGAAACTGTTTCTGTGTCCTGTTTCTCCCCAGAGATGCTTGTCACTATTTGGAATTCAATTCCCTTGGCTGCCTTTCGACATCAGTTCTCTGAAGAACATAAGAAAAGTTATGATTTTGTAGATTATCTAGATTCTTTTGTTGTTTTTAGGGTGGGAATTGTATGAGAGCTTAAAATCTAAAGCACTTGGAGTTGTGGAGGGCTGTGGTCTACAGTGGGAGCCCCAACTCCATTTTGAGGCTTGACATAAATTTCAGACATCATGTGTTTCTCTTTGACTATAAACAAGCATTGGGGCTAAGCACAGACAAGTTCCAGAAGAAACCTAGGGGGGGACAGTTTGCTTTCAGGAAGAGTTGGTTGACAGTAGATTGCTGTTGTTAGGTGCCGTCAAGTCGTCTCTGACTCATAATCCTATGCACCACAGAACAAAACACTGCCCAGTCCTTTGCCAGCCTCACGATCCTTGCTATACCTGACCCCATTGTTGCAGCCACTGTGTCAGTCAGTCATCTCATTGAGGGCCTTCCCCTTCTTCGTTGACCTTCCACTTTACCATGCATGATATCCTTCTCCAGAGAATGGTTCCTCCTGATGACATGACCAAAGTAGGTGAGACGAACTCCAGCCATCCTCACTTCCAAGCAGCATTCTGGCTGCACTTCTTCCAGGACAGACCTGTTAGTCCTTTTAGCAATCCACGATACTCAGTATTCTTCTCCAACACCACAACTCTCTCACAAAGAACTAGGGCGTATGCTTGAAAGTGTCTTTTTCTTATTTAAATTGAGGTTGGGGTCTTACTATTGTTTAGTAGCTACCTTGTGGTGTCATAGTGCCTAAGGCATCTAACTGCTAACAAGAAGGATGAAGGTTCAAACCCACCAGCCACTCCTCAGAAAGAAGATTGGGCAATCTACTTCCATAGAGATACTGCCTCGGAAACCCAAGGAGAGGTCACTATTGAGTTGAATCAACTTGATACCAGTGAGTTAGGTTTTTTTTTGTTTGTTTGTTTTGTTTTGTTTTGACTCAGGTTGCAAGGTCATGAGTCAAACACAGCCTATCTGGACCACCATATAGCTAGGTAGTCAAGGCCCAGCACCAATCCTGTAACTCTTTCCTATCTTCAAATCCCAAACGTGGTCTTTACCTTGTTTCTGCAGTCTCGCCTGTAACAGTGATCAATCATAATTTTTTGATGATTTGAAATCATATATAATGAGCCACATGGCTTTGACTCAAAGAATTCCATTCAGCTTTCTCATCTGGTGGGTCCCCCATCCAGGATGCTTACCTTTGGTTTGTCTTTGTTCTGTCCAAGGTTTCATGAAAGTCTATCTCTATTTAACCCATTTGAATTTGGGATCTCTTTTCCTCTAATACAGAGTGACATTTTTAAAAATTGTTTTCTATATTCTAACAGAAGTATAACCTTCATTTTTTCATAGTGGTCTAAAATGAAAGTAATAATCTTACATATTCTTTAGTTTTTGTTTTGGTATGGTTTGGTTTTTCAATTGAGCCATAATATTCTGGATGAATTAAAAGAAAGTGAGGAACAAAGTGCATATTACTTCAGTAGTTTTTCTGGCCTCCTTTTCTAAAAGTTGGAGGAAAAAGATTTTTACTTTAGATCAGATATCTGGCTGATGAGCTCTGAAAAAAGGAAGTGGGATGTGTTCCTGAAGTTTCTCATATCCAAAAAAAAAAAAACAAACTCACTGTTGTCAAGTTCATTCTGACTCATAGTGACCCTCATTGGGTTTCCAAGGCTGTAAATCTTTACAGAAGTAGATCGCCCCATCTTCATTCCACAGAGAAGCTGGTGGGTTCTAACCACTGACCTTCTGATTAGCAGCCAAGTGCCTCATCCACTACGCCACCAAAGCTCCTTTTCTCATATTCAGGACTGAACAATTCAGGGCCCAAATCACCCAATATTGAGCAGTCAAGAATATCTGAGAGAAATCCCTTACGCTAAAAAAACTGTTATGTTTTGGCACTGGAGTTTGGTAATCTCTAGTCTAGAAAAGTTTTAGCTATGAAGTTGCCATTTGTGTAACCCAACATAGGTTTACATGTTGATGTTGTTATTGTTATGTGCCGTCGAGTCAGACCCAACTCATAACAACCCCTTCTTCAGTTTCTGAGGCAGGATCACTAAAGTAGATTGCCCAACCTTCCTCATGAGGAGTGGCTGGTGGGTTTGAATTGCCAGCCTTCTGCGGCAGTCAAATGCCTTAGGCGCTATGCTACCAGAGCTCCCATAGGTTTACATAAGTAAACGAAACCATTGAAAGAGATACACAGGATGGACACATAGTCACTTCTATGGATTGTCATTAAGAGGGAAGCAACATCTTCAAAAGACTGATTAAAATGTATGAGTCAGAACTGACTTGACAGAAATAAGTTTTTTGTTTTTTTTTTTATGTTTCCCCAAAAAGTCTGAGTACCCCAGGAAAGACTTCCCTTTTTTTTTTATCTTTCCTTTGCCTCTCTGGAGACTTTTTAAAATAGATTCACTCATCTAACAGATTTTTATTGTGTGCCTACCATGTACTGAGCAATTACTGGGAAG
>NW_006921771.1:2571974-2581523 GCF_000298275.1 Orycteropus afer afer
TTCCTTCCGAGGAGTGGCTGGTGGGTTTGAACCGCCAGCCGTCTGGTTAGCAGGCAAGTGTCTTAGCCACTATGCTACCAGAGCTCCCAAATAGACAGTGTAAACTTCATTGAAAGGGTACAAAATTAAACTGTAGATAAAGGGAAGAGTAGTTAGTTGACCCATAGTGGCACAGTGATTAAAGTGCTTGGCTGCTAACCAAAAGGTTGGCGATGCATACCCACTAGCCTCTCCTCAGGAGAAAGATAAAAGATTTATAGTCTTAGAAACCATAAAGGCCAATTCTACTTTGTCTTATAGGGTCACTATGAGTTGGAATCAACTCTACCAACAGTGGGTTTTCAGTTGGAGTTAAAGTTAGAGAAGGCAGGAGGAAGGCAGGCCAATCATATCCATGCAAACTGCATGGCTTGTTTGGACATGTTTTTTCTAATCCTCACACTAAATCACCCTTTCTTTTAGTGAGTGATCCTTCATTTTTCCATTTGGCTTTTCAAATAAAGGCCTTTATAATGTTTAGGAGTCCCTAACTGATGTAAACAGTTAAGTACTTGGCTACTTAACTGAAAAAGTCTCAGTTCACATCCACCCAGAGGTGTCTGGGAAGAAAGCCTTGTCCGTCTACTTCCAAAAGGCACTAAATTGCCTATGGAGGAAAGTTCTATTCTGATACACGTAGAGTCCTCATGAGTCAGAATCAACTTAGTGGCAAATGTCTGTTTATAATGTTTATTATATGTTACCAAAATGTCTAGTGTAATGCTACGAATCACCAGACAGTAACAGATTGGAGAGAGGTAGGCGATAGTTTAGACCGAAATTAGTAATACAGTCATTAAAAGAACAGTTGTTACCAGAGAATTGAAGCAGGTTACAGTCTAAAATCCACCACCATTGAGTCAATTCTGACTCATAGCAACCCCCATTGGGTTTCTGGGGCAGTAAATTTTTACAGAAATAGATAACCCAGTCTTCCTTCTGCAGAGTAGCTGATGGGCTTGAACCACCAACCATCTGATTGGTAGTCAGATGCCTTAGGCACTGTGCTACCAGACATCCTTGGTTATAGTCTAGGAACCTGAAAATAAAGGCAGGTCAGTGAATTAGGTTGCTAAATGTGTAGAAATACATAAGATCATAGATTAAGAAATATAGATAATCAATTTAAAAAATGATTATTAGTAATCACTAAACTATAATTTTCTGCTATCAGGTCAGATTATGTTTTATAATGTAGATTGATATATTATTTATTTGATATAATATCCAGTGTTACCAAAGGTGAGGAAGCAGACATTCTCCTGCCATGTAGGTGGCACATAAATAGGTTACAATTTCTTGAAGGGGATGAGTCCCTGAGTGGTATAAATGGGTAATGTGGTCAGCTGTTAACTGTGAAGTTTGGAGGTTTGTGTCCACCCAGAGGCACCCTGGAAGAAAGGTTTGGTGATATCCTTCCAAAAAATCAGTTATTGAAAATTCTGTGGATCTGACATACATGCGATTGTCATGATTTGGAGTCAAGTCAATGGCAACCAGTTTTACTGAAAGGCAATTTTGCGATACATCAGTAGCTCTCTTACTTGACCTTCTATTAGTCAGTTTCCTGGATTAACCAACATTCTCCATTCTTTCTGCAAAACACACTGACTGATGCTCTCTATACACTGAAGCACACTTGGGCCTATCTCAAGTTCACTTAAGCACTGCTGCTTTCTAAACGTTTTAGTAAACAAAGGGTTTGCTTACCAAAAGTCAGTTTTGTTTTACCTAAACTTGTGTCAAGTGTATTTACTATTATACGTCTATTTAATTAATATTATATAATCTGATTAAATGAATATGAAAAATGAGTTGTTTTGAAACCAAGTGCTTTCAAAAGATTCAATGAAGATGAATGTAAAAAAAAAAGAAGATAATTGCTGTCAAATGAGATGTAGGTGAGTTAAATGCAAAACAAAATTGCAAAACTCTTGAAGGTGGCTATAAGTGCTTTAAGCTCTCTCTTCATTTCAAAGAAATTGAAACTAAAATCATAAATGAGTCCTTCATTATAGTTGTGATTTATGAAAGATGATCCAGAATTTTAATCAATAGAAAGTAATAAAACAGTAAAGATAACTAACAAAATAAATTTTGGCCCAACGTTAAAATACTGGCAAACAGAATCCATTAAGGTATATAAAATATGTATGTGTGTATCATTTTAAAAGAAACTCTGCTTTAACAACTTATTTCAACTAACCTATCAGTGATACTGGGTGAGAGGCCTTCTACTTTACGTGTCAAAAAACTTAAAATCATATGGTCATATCTCTAGTATAATAATGAGATGACATCAGACAAATCCAAATTGAGGAATATTCTACAAAATACCTTACCAGTATTCTTCAAAGGTATCAAGGTAATAAAAAACAGTTTGGAGAGAATTAAGGAGACATGACAAGTCAGTAAGTATGGACTCATGGATTGTATTCTAGAACAGAAAAGGGATATTTATGGAAAAAGTGGTAAAATCTGAATAAAATCTGTAGTTCAGTTATTAGTATTTACTGAAATTAATTTATTAGTCTTGGTAAATGTACCAAAGTTATATGAGGTGTTAACATTAGAGGAATGTGGAAAAAGTGCATACAGGAACTCTCTTTGCTGTCTTTGCAACTCTTCTGTAAAAATAAGTGACTTTTAAACAAAAAGGGGTGGAAAAAAAAAAACTCTATGGGAAAAATACTCAGATCCAGAAACTCTATTATCTATAATATATCATAATGAAATAATTAAAAATGCATGAAATGATTTGCAAAGTTAACTGAAAATAACTTATAAGTACAAAATAGTTGATTAATTTGGTACTAATTAGTTAATATAATTAGGTACTGTCAATCAGTGTAATATTCTAGATGTATTAAAGTGTATTTGTTGTTGTTGTTAGGTGCTGTCAAGTCAGCTCCAAGTGAAAGCAACCATATGTACAACAGAACTAAACAATGTCCAGGCTTGCACCATCCACACAATCCTTGCTATATTTCAGCCCATCATTGCAGCCACTGTGTCAATCCATCTTATTGAGGGTCTTCCACATTTTTCCCTGACCCTCTACTTTACCAAACATGATATTCTTCTCCAAGGAATGGTCCCTTCTGCAACATAACTGAAGTAGGTGAGACGAAGTCTGGCCATTCTTGCTTCCGAGGAGCATTCCTATTCTGGCTACACTTCGTCCAGGACAGATTTGTTCTTTCCAGCAGTGCATGGTATTTTCAGTGTTCTTCACAATGCCACAACTCAAAAGCATCAACTCTTCTTCAGTCTTCCTTATTCATTGTCCAGCTTTCACATGCATATGTGGCCATTGAAAATACCATGGCTTGGGTTAGTTAGTTGCCCCTTAGTTGTAAAAGTGATATCCTTGTTCTTCAACACTTTAAAGAAGTCTTTGGCAGCAGATTTACCCAATGTAATATGATGTCTAATTGCCTGACTATTGTCTCCATGGATGTTGATTGTGGTTCCAAGTAATATGAAATCTTTGACAATTTCAATCTTCTCTCCATTTATGATGATACTTCTTATTGGTTCAGTTGTGAGGATTTTCGTTTTCTTTATGTTGAGGTATAATCCATACTGCAGACATGCAGATGACACAACCTTGCTTGCTGAAAGTAAAGATGACTTGAAGCACTTAATGATGAAGGAAGACAAAGACTTATAACAGCCTTCAAGGGTTTTGCGATTTTTCTTTGCATTTAACTCACCTACATCTCATTTGACAGCAATTATCTTCATCTTCTTCTTCTTTTTTTTTTTAATTGCATGTTTGGTCAATTTCAGACTGCAGAAGTTGGTAAAAATCTTCAATTTCCTCATCTTTGGTTTTAGTGGTTGGTGAGTAAATTTGAATGATAGTAGTATTAACTGTTCTTCTTTGTAGGTGTATGGATATCATACTATCACTGAGAGCATTGTACTTCAGGATAGATATGGAAACATTCTTTGTGGCAATGAATGCCATGCCATTCCTCTTCAATTTGTCATTCCCAGCATGATTATCTGATTAAAAATGGCCCAAACCAATTCATTTCAGATCACTAATGCCTAGGATATCAATCTTTATGCATTCCATTTCATTTTTTACAACTTCCAATTTTCCTACATTCATACTTTGTACATCCCACATTCTGATTATTAAAGGATCTTAATATTGGGAAGCTATTTCTTCCCATTTTGAGTCATGCCCATCAGCAATGAGGTCCCGAAAGCTTTACTCCATCGACATCATTAAGGATGATTTTACTTTGAGAAGGCAGCTCTTCCCCAGTTGTATTTTGAGTGCCTTCCAACCTGAGGGGCTCATCTTCCAGCACTCTATCAGAAAATGTTTCAGGGCTATTCATAAATTTTTCCAATAATATATTGGACAGGGTTTCACTGCTATTCATAAGATTTTCAGTGGGCAATGCTTTGAGAAGTGAATGTCCCTATTTTCTTTCCAGTCTGTCTTAGTCTGGAAGCTCCACTGAAACCTGTTCACCATGGGTGACCCTGCTGATATTTGAAATACCAGTGGCATAGCCTCCATCCTCACAGCAACATACAAGCCACCACAGTATGAAAAATTGGCATACGAGTGGTGGAGTGTATATTTAGTGATATGGCAAAATATTTATGATATAATACAAAAAAACAAAAACAAAACTCACTGCCATCGAGTCCTGATTCATAGCGATCCCTCCTTGGGTTTCTGAGGCAGTATCACTACGGAAGCAGATTGCTCAACCTTCCTTCCGAGGAGTGGCCGGTGGGTTTGAACCACCAGCCTTCTGGTTAGCAGTCAAATGACTTAGGCACTTTGCCACCAGAGCTTCTTATGATATAATAGTAAATGGGAAAAAAAGAGATTTGAAAATAGTACATAGAATATGAACTTATTTCTGTGTGTGAGTATATATACACTTCTACAGAAATACACACACACATGCATCCATAGAAAAATTTTGGGTAGGCTATAAACCCAAATCTTAACAGGAGTTATAGCTAGCTTTTGGAATCTGTGCTACTGTGTTAGGTTTTTTCTCCTAATTTTTAAAATGTATTTTTTTTATTTAACTGTGTGTCCAATGAAGTGAAACTTCAAATATTTCTCTCTTGTGCTCTCTCTTTCTGTCTCTCTTCCCAATGAAATGGAACATTCCATTTTTCTTTCCTTTTTACCCTCCTTTTTTATCAATATCTTCAAGGGAACAATGTTTGCATATTAGTGGCTTCTTGGAATATAAGGGTACAGGAGCTCAAACCTCTTCCCCCAAAATTCGAGATAATTAAAACGTGTTAGAGTAAATTAGGATAATACTCAGCAGTAGCCCAAAGACAAGGGAAGAAAAGCAAAGACGCCAAAGAAATAGAATCACCAAGAGGGCAGAAAAAGCTAAGATCAAGTGGCATGGCTGTCCTATATTTATCCAGCAGTCCTACCAAAGTGATGAGTCCAAATCCCCATTCTAACAGCAATGAGCACACATTGCTTCTCAGTTTTCTAATTGAAAATGTTGTTAAGAAAATATCATAATGGGGAACATTTATGTTAGACCGCATAGCAATCCCAATGCCATAGCAGGTAAACCAACCTAACCCACTGTCATAGAGTCAATTCCAACTCAAAGTGACCCTACGGGGCAGAGCAGAAATGTCCCATAGCATTTTTAAGACTATAAATCTTTATGTAAGCAGATTGCCTGGTCTTTCTGCCAATGAGTGGCTGGTGGGTTCAAACTGCCGACCTTTAGGTAAGTAGCCAAATGCCTTAACTGCTGCACCACTAGAGCTCCTTGCCATAGCAGATAAAACCACCAAAAAAACCCAAACTCACTGCCCTCGAGTCTGATCCAATTCATAGCAGCCCCTCCTTGTGTTTCTGAAGCAGGTGGCATCACTATGGAAGTAGATTGCCTAGCCTTCCTTGCGAGGAGTGGCTGGTAGGTTTGAAGCACTAGCCTTCTAGTTAGCAGTCAAATGCCCTAGGCACTAGGCCACCATAGTTCCTAAAACAAGCCAAACACACTGCTGTTGAGTCTGACAGACTCACAGCAATCAATCCTTGTGTTTCCTAGGCGGTATCACTATGGAAATAGATTGCTGGCAGGTAGATATTACAAAAAGCTGAAAACAAAGAGAAGCAACTGACCTCAGGCAGTCTTCTAGTAAAAGTCTTATCACTCTTGAGCATGAAAAAGAACACATTTTAACAAGCATTTATTTTAGGCATTGTTTAATTGTAAGAAATAAAAACAATAAAGTTAGCAAGAGGCAGGGACCAATAGCACTGACTGTTGGTGTACAAAAAGGGGGAGGGAATAAGTGTCAAGATTGGACTTCATACTAACTTGCTAATCTAAGTATGTGAAGTCAAATATAATATTTGGTTTCCTGCTGGGGGTGGCTATTCACACCTCAAACTGTAAATTATAACACCCCTAATGACATCTACAATGATTATTTGTTATTTAAGCAATAAAGAATAAAGTTTATCAAGAAACAGGAAAAAATGAGCCAAGCTTTTGGAAGCCAGGAATTCAGAAAAGAAATGTGAGCAAAATCAAATAGGATGCTGATGTCAAAACAGGTAAATCTGGAGTCCAGAAAACTGTCCTAATCAATACCTCAAGGAACTCTGATTGCACTGTGTTTAAAGCATTATGCTGGTAACCAAAAGGTCAGCAGTTCAAATCTACCAGCTGCTACATGGGAGAAAAATGAAGCAGTCTGCTTCTATAAAGATTTATAGCCTTGGAAACCCTGCAGGGCATTTCTACTCTGTCTTATAGGGTTGCTATGAGTCAGAATAGACTCCATGGCAGTGGGTTGTTTTTTTTGGAGGAGGGAGGTAATCAATACTTCCTCCAGGAGAACACAGAAAAGCCTAATTCCAGGGCAGAAAGTCCTTAACCTTTTAATACTTTTTGCCAAAGAGAGGAGATAGTGAGCAAACTTAGGCATCTATGGGGCTGCAGGGGATTGCAAGGATATTATAGTCACTCTTCTGTTCTAAATGTCTAGGCTTTTGCTTGGAATATAAATCATTCAATCAGTATGAGAAGAATTAATATCACGAGTCCTAACATAAGGTTAAGCAAAATTATAAAGCATTCTTCAGTAGCAAAGGATAGAGCCCTTTTGTACTAATTCACTTTGCAGCCATGATTTCATTTTCAATGTAATGAATAACTAAGAGTTTAATAAATACTTTTTGGTGGCAATGGAAATGGGGATATAAGGAATGGTAATACAAGGGCCAGAAGGAGACTTGAAGGGGAAATTGACTGCCACCCATACAGAGAAGAACTTGACAGAAAAAGTCAGCTGGGCAAATATTTAATTTAGTGTATTTGTTTCTATCTATCCTTGCTCCAAAAGATTTAAAGAAGACTTAGCTTGGCAAATGTATTCTTTCTTGGTGGGTTAGCAAGGAACACACATAATGACAATGAGTTATCCTTTTCTAGTTGTACCATGTTTTCTTCAGCAAGGGTGTAGTTCCTTCTGCCATGGGAAAATTAAACTAAACAATTACTAAGTCACGAACTTTGCATTCCATCTGCAGATGTTCATCATATTTGTTCTTCAGTACATATTTGCTAGGAAGTTTTTTAAAAATCTTTAAATCCACTATCAAATCAGTGAGATTCATTCACTCAAGAATTTTTCCATTACCTGCTGTGTGCAAAGATCTTTACTATGAGTTAAAAGAAAAAATTGATGAAACCAACCAATTCTTCTATAGACAAATATCCAAGAATGTCCAGAGTATTGTCAATAATAGCAAAAACTGAAAGCAACCCAAAAGTTCACTAATAATTTAATGGATAAATTATGGAATACAATGGAATATACAATGGAATGTTATTCAGCAATGAAATGAATGCACTCAACACTTATTAACATGAATGAATTTCAAAATCATTCTTATTGATTGAATTGTGTCTTGAAAAATAGGTATTGTAAATTCTAACCCCTATACCTGTGGAAGGTAGCTCTGGTGGCATAGTGCCTAAGGCATTTGACTGATAACTAGAAAGCTAGCAGGCTAGCAGTTCACCACTGGCCACTCCTCAGAAGGAAGATGGGGCAGTCTACTTCCATATAAATGTTGTTGTTATGTGCCGTTGAGCCGGACACGACCTCGCCTTAGGTTTGCGAGGCAGTATCAATACGGAAGTAGATTGCCCCATCTTCCTTTCGAGGAGTGGCTGGTGGGTTTGAACCTCCAGCCTTCTGGTTAGCAGTCAAGTGCCTTAGGCACTATGCTACCAGAGCTCCCTCCATATAAATACCACCTTGGAAACCCAAGGAGGGGTTGCTATGAGTTGGAACCAACTCGAGGGCAGCGAATTTGGTTTAGTTTGTTTTTTTGTTTTTTAAATACCTGTGGAAAGGACCTCTGGTGGTGTAGTGGTTAAAGCATTTGGCTGCTAAGCAGGTCAGCAGTTCAAACCCAGCCACTCTGCGGAGAAAAATGAGGCAGTCTGCTTTCACAGATTCACACCCTTGGAAACTCTATGGGGCACTTTTATTCTGTCCTAAAGGGTTGCCATGAGTGAGAATCGACTCAATGGCAGTGGATTTATACATGTGGATATAATGCCCTTTGAGAACAGGGTTTTCTTTGTTATGTTAATGAGGCAGGGTATGTCTCAAACCAATCACTTTTGAGATATAAAAGAGCAGATTAGGCACAAAATGACAAATAAGGATGATAAATGCTGCCTAAGGATCATCAAGGGATGAACGACTAGAAGTTAAAAGAAACACAGAGAATGTCAGCTGCAGTCAGCTGCAGGGATCCAGGTGAGGAGAGGGAACCCAGGCACGGCCAAAGCAGCAGGGCAGGAGAACCAGAGAGCAGAGACGAATAAGCCCAGGGACTGGGAATGACTGAAGTGAGCCGCAGGAATCCAGGTGAGGAGAGGGAATCAAGGCACGCCCAAATCAGCAGGGCAGGAGAGCGAGAGAAAGGAGATTTAAAAGCCCAGGAACTGGGTCAGAGGAGCAGTAAACCACAGGGATCCAGGTAAGGAGAGGGAACCCAGGCACGCCCAAAGTAGCAGGGTGGGATAACATGAGAAAGGGGATTAAAAGGCCCAGGAATCCAGACAGAGGAGGAGTCAGCCGCAGGGACCCAGGTAAGGGTGGTACGAGAGGTTTCCAACAGGGAGACAAACTTGTCTGTCAGTTTGTCCTACCATGGTGAGGTGTTGATATGAGTTTTGGGGCTGAGCCACTGGTGTTTCAAACCCAGCAGGATGCACATGGAGCATGGTATCAGCCCAGCTTACAGACTGAGACAGACTAGGAAGAAGGAAGAATCCATACACTTCTCAAAGAATTGGCCAGGGAAAACCTTATGAATAGCAAAGAAACACTGATACATTACCAAGTGACTTTATGAATAGTCCGGTTAGGTTAGAAGGCTCTCAAAATAGGACTGGGAAAGAGCTGCAACATCTGAGTAAACCCAGCCTTACTCATATGGATAAGAGAAATCTTTCGAGACCT
>NW_006921771.1:2584928-2588888 GCF_000298275.1 Orycteropus afer afer
GTTGATGCTTTTGAGTTGTGGTGCTGGCGAAGAATGCTGAAAGTACCATGGACTGCTAAAAGAACTAACAGATCTGTCCTGGAGGAAGTGCACCTGAAATGCTCCTTCCTTGGAAGCAAGAATGGCCAGACTTCATCTCACCTACTTTGGTCATGTTGTCAGAAGGGACCATTCCCTGGAGAAGGATGTCATGCATGGTAGCGTGGAGGGTCGACGAAAGAGGGGAAGGCCTTCAACGAGATGGATTGAGACAGTGGCTGCGATGATGGGCTCAAGTATAGCAGGGATCATGGAGCTGACATGGGATTGGGCAGTGTTTCGTTCTGCTGTGCATGAGATCACTATGAGTCAGAAACAACTCGATGGCACCTAACAACTAGAGCCCATCTCTTGAACTTAAACTTCTAGCCTCCTGAACCCCAAAAATAAATTTCTATTTTTCAAAACCACCACTTGTGGTATTTCTGTTACAGTAGCACTAAGAAACTAAGACAATCATTTTGAGGAAATCACAGACTAATTTGTTAACTATAATTCACCTTGTATAAGGTTTTAAATTTGGGAAACTTGAACAATGTAATAATGTTTAAAGATAAATATCTAAGTGGCAAAACTACTGGGGGTAAAAAAAAAAAAGAAAAAAAAAAGAGTTTTTCTGAGAGAAAAAAAAGGGATACAACTGTTGAGATACCTCCAAAACCAAAAACCAAACCCACTGCTGTCGAGTCTGATCTGACTCATAGAGACCCCTCCTTGGGTTTCTGAGGCAGTATCACTATGGAAGTAGATTGCCCAACCTTCCTTCTGAGAAGTGGCTGTTGGGTTTGAACTGCCAGCCTTCTGATTAGTACCTCCAAGGTACTGGTAATGTCTTATTTTTTAACTCCGAATGGTAGATAATGAAATTCTTATTTTATTACTATCTAAACTCTACAAATGGTTTTCATATGCTTTTTGTATGTATGATATGTTTCAAAATTTCTTCAGAAAACGCAGAGGCTTAAAAAAAATTCAAATTAAAGCCATTGGAAAATACATATTTTTCAATTTGAATATCTCAGAAATGCCAAATCTATATTTTAAAAAAAATTAATTAACTGCTCTAATAAAAAAATAACTTTTTCTAGGTTTGTAAGTATTCAGATGTTGGTATCCAATGGGTAATTTAGATGATCACCATTGTTGGGGGAAGGTGGAGAAATGGAGATTATATCTAAAGAAAACCTGTCCTCCATCATTGGGTTTAAGATAGTCACACCTTGTTAAGAAACTCATGTTTCTATTTTGTATAAATTTTAAGAGAGACAATGGATCAACTCAGATGATGTCCCACTATACATGACTATAGTATGAATCAACTGAGTGAAGCTGACTGAATATCAAACAAAATTAGGCCACAGATTTTCCAAGGCACCACTGGGTAGATTCAAACCTCCAACTTTTGAATTTGCAGCTGAGCATGTTAGCTGATTTGCTTTATTCTTTTCTTTTTTATGTGTAAATAATTTTTCTCTATATTTCTGTGCACAAGAAAGGGTGCCCTCCCTCACTGAACTTATATTATTTTCCAAAACTGGTTTCTACCATTCATTGTCTAAAACTTCTAAATCCCATTTTAAAATCCAGATAATCTACCCGCTGTCAACTAGACTGGTAGATTCACATGTCCAGTTTTCCAGTTTACAAGGTCTGAGGGAGAAGGATCTTTGAGAATGGAAAATGGTCAGGTTCTCTGGGATGAAATGTAGGGATAGGAAGTGAAGAATGGCATCTTCTCTGAAAGAGTCCTCAGTCATTGGAATCACCAGCTGAAATTTCACTTTTGGTAATGTATCATCTACTTCGTATGTTCCAAGTTTCAATGTCAATTATATTTTTAATATTCATGTATGATATTTTTAGTAACATCACATTGAATTTTTATCATGCTTTTCCCCCATGGAAATTACTATGCAGATCATTCCAAAAAGATACATTTTAAAAGGATATGACTTACTTTGTAAACAGGAGCAACTCTGCAAATTCCAAAGCCTAGAAGAAAGCTAGGGAGCATAAAATTCCTGTGTCATCAGGAAAGGTGGAAGAGCAAAAGCCAACTTGGGACTATAAAGGAAAATGGCAGGTTATCATTTTAAAAAATCTTTGGTGGCAAGATGTCCATGCAGATGCGACTAATCTCCTTTAGACAAGACAAATTGTCTCTGCTGTTTTGCTGCATGTCTGAAGTGGAGAGAGATAGGCTGAGAGGAGAAGTCACAGCATTAAGTGTACTTCTGCAGATAATGTGTGGAAAAAATGAGAAAGAGAAATCATTTTCTAACAAAGCTAAAAAGCTGTGATATTATAATTGGAGATAAATGCAATCAGGTCAAATTAAGTAAGAAAACCCTGTTGAGAGGTTAATTTCTTTTTTATTGCCATGACCCTGGAGCTGAATTACGTACTCTTTTGTTTCTCAACTTAATTTCAACATTACCTTTCATCCCTGCTCACCCTGGGTATTTAATTGAACAAAAAGTAGCTGAGGTGTGAGGTATTTATTTACAACAGGAATCTGTTCATTACGAATTATATCTTAATAGCTTGGGGTTTCATCTCTGATAAATCAAAGTGCTTTTTTTTCACAGGAGGCATTATGGAAGAATACAGGCTTGTTCACAGACTCTTTAAAAGTAAGCTAGGTTAGATGCATTAATAAAGAGTTCCAGAAATAGTTACAGTGTAAATAAAGCATTAACCTGACAGTCAATGGATAGAATTGAAACTAGCATTTTTAAGATTATATTTTAATATTATATACTCAAAAACAAAACAAAACAAAAAACCCAACACTGTGGAGTCAATTCCAATTCATAGCAACCCCCATTGGGTTTCCAAGGCTGTAATCTTTACAGAAGTAAATTGCCTCATCTTTCTCATGCAGAGCAGCTGGTAGATTTGAACCACTATGCCACAAGAGCTCTTTTTTAAGCCTATAGCCCTAGGTGGTCTCCTATTCAGTACTAACCAAGGCTGATCTGCTTAGTTTCCAAGTTTCCTGCTCAGTTTGAAATATATCTTTATTAAAAATATGCTAGTTTTGAGACTTCTGGTAAGATGGAGAAATAGGCAAACAAGTGACACAGACTCTTTTCAACAAAGAGAAGATAAACCAATTGACAGAGATACGGAAGATAATCTGGGAGCCCTGAGTTTTGAAAGGAACTATACAGAAGTGGATTAGGCATGAACTAGTGGAAAAACCTGAATGAAAACAGTGAGTACAGAGACCTTTGGAGCAGTGGACTGTCAGCTACTCTGACAGGACCAACAGTCTGAATATTTGTTCAAGTGGTGTTGGGACCTGAGAATTGACCTATAAAAATCAGCCCTGGCCACCTAGGGCTGCAGGGATGACTGTGCTGGAGGCCTATGACTAGGAAGGGAAACACCAAGGAGTGAGACAACTTGAGCTGTGGACTTTCAGCTGTCTGGAAGGCATAGCCATTTTGAATGTTTACAAGCAGTAGCCATTTTGGATATTTAAAGTGACCAAGGGCAAGGCCATTTTGAATCTTTACAATTGGTGGCCATTTTAGATTTTAAAGTGACAGGATTCTCATTCGGATTCCAGGGACCTGTGAATAGGTTCTGTTTCCCAAGGAAGGTAGGGACATATGGGAGGCTAATATCAGGAAAGGAGACAGGTGGTGAGTGCTGTCAACTAGCAAATAGAGGAGCACAGCACAGTATACTCTGCTTACATAGATAACATACAAAGAAACGAAAATCATGGGCAAGTCACTCCAACATACAATCACCAATTAAATATAAACACAAAAATGTCACAATGCCTCGGAGACAACAGAACATCACAGTCCACACAAAGAAGCAAGATAAAGCAGGCGAAACAAGGGACCAGGCAGGATACAGACCCAAAACACATCCCTGAGGAAGACATAGCAGGGGAACTCCCTGATA
>NW_006921771.1:2589640-2590332 GCF_000298275.1 Orycteropus afer afer
AGAGAAACAGCCACAGACATCCATTAATCATCGGAACATGGAATGTACGAAGTATGAATCTAGGAAAATTGGAAGTTGTTAAAAAGGAAATGGAGCGCATAAAGATTGATATCCTCAGCATTAATGAGTTGAAATGGACTGGTTTTGGCCATTTTGAATCAGACAACCATATGATCTACTACGCAAGGAATGACAGTTTGAAAAGGAATGGTGTGGCATTCATCATCAAAAAGGATGTTTCAAGATCTGTCCTGAAATACAATGCTGTCAGTGATAGGAAAATATCCATACGTCTACAAGGAAGACCCATTAATATGACTATTATTCAAATTTATGCCCCAACCACCAAAACCAAAGATGAGGAAATTGAAGATTTTTATCTACTTCTGCAGTCTGAAATTGACCGAACATGCAATCAGGATGTGTTAATTATCACTGGTGACTGGAATGCAAAAGATGGAAACAAAAAAGAACCACCGTAGTTGGAAAATTTGGCCTTGTTGACAGAAATAATGCTAGAACTCACATAGTAGAATTTTGCAAGACCAATGACTTATTCATTGCAAACACCTTTTTTCAACAACACAAAAGGCGGCTCATGTGGACTTCACCAGATGGAACACACAGGAATCAGATTGACTACATCTGTGGCAAGAGATGGTGGAAAAGCTCAATATCTTCAGCCAAAACCA
>NW_006921771.1:2590432-2596363 GCF_000298275.1 Orycteropus afer afer
AAAGACAATACAAGAACAAAATGACAAAATAAATGAAAAATTAGAATGATACAAAATCTACACACAGAAATCCAGAAGATTAATACTAAATTTTCAGAAATAGATAAGACATTGAACAGGCAAAGGAGTAGAATTGAATTGATAGAAGAAAAAAATTAGTGAGATTGAAGGCAAATACCTTACTACTTCTTTGGAAAGAAAAAAAGATCAAAACAAAATGAAGAAAGCCTAAGGTTTATGTGGGATACCATCAAAAGGAATAAACTATGTGTAATCAGAATTCCAAAACAGGAAGGGACAAATAAAACAACAGAAAAAATTGTCAAAAATTCATTGAAAGAAAATTTTCCTGGTATAACGAAATATGAGAATATATCCATTCAAGAAGTCCAAAGAACCCCAAACAGGATAGACCTCAAAAGAAAATCACCAAAACATAGCATCATCAAACTCACCAAAACCAAAGACAAAGAAGGAATCCTGAAAGCAGCATGGGAAAAACAAAAAGTTACCTACAAGGTGCAACCAACAAGACTAATCTCAGATTTCTCAGCAAAAACCATGCAGGTGAGAAGACAATGGGATGGTATATATAAAACCCTGAAAGAGAAAAATTTCCAACCAAGAATTATATACTCAGCAAAATTGTCTCTCAAATATGATGGTGAAATTAGGACATTTCCAGATAAGCAGAAATGAAGGAAATTTGTTAAAACTAGACCAACCTTACAAGAGATGCTAAAGATAGTCTGTTGGACAGAGAAGCAACAATAGCAAACAACAAATGACCATTAACACACATGATGATATAACCCAGAGACCAACCCAGTTATGTTGTTGTTGTTGTTATGTGCCATCGAGTCAGACCCGACTCATAGCGACCCCTCCTTGGCGTCCAAGGCAGTATCACTATGGAAGTAAATTGCCCCATCTTCCTTCAGAGGAGTGGCTGGTGGGTTTGAACCACCAGCCTTCTGGTTAGCAGTCAAGTACCATAGGCACTATGCTACCCAGATATAGAAGTATACAAAGTAAATGAGCCTACAAGATTGTAAACAGGGAACCAGAGACATCAATTGACAAATGAAGACAACTACAACCCAAAAAGATGGAAAAAAAACTGTGTAGTTATAGAACTTCTAGATGGTAGGGAAGTAAAGACAACTACAAGATAGAACAGACTGTTCTAAACATGGGAAGAAAGCTATAAATCACAGGGTAACCTCACATCAAAATAATAACTAAAAAAAAAAAAAGGACCAACACAAATATTTAGCAAATATTAAAACAGTAGCAACAAAGGAAGTGATAAGATTCATAAACAAAGGAACAAAGAAATCAACACCACGAGAAAACACATAACAAAAATGACAGCAACAAATTTGTATATGCCAATAATTACATATCTGGCAAGGGACTTATCTCTAAGATTTATAGAAAACTCCAATGCCTCAACACCAAAGGAATTAGCAATCCAATTGAAAAATGGGCAGAAGACATGAACTGACACTTCACCAAGGAAGATATTCACATGGCCAGCTAATACATGAAGAGATGCTCATGATTATTGGCCATCAGAGAGATGCAAATCAATGCAACAATGAGATACCATCTCACCCTAGCACTGATGGCAAGGTTCAACGAGACAGAAAATAACAAATGCTGGCGGGGATGGGGAGAGATAGGGATTCTCATACACTGTTGGTGGGACTATGAAGTGATAAAACCACTATGGAAAGCAGTATGGCAATACCTCAGAAAGCTGGAATTGGAGATACCATTTGACCCAACAATCCCATTACTAGATATATATCTCAGAGAGGTGAGAGCCAGGACAGGAACAGATATATGCACACCCATGTTCATTGCAGCACTCTTTACAATAGCAAAAAGATAGAAACAACGTACATGGCCATCAGCAAAAGAGTGGATGACCAAACTATGGTACATACACACAATGGAATGCTATGCAGCACTAAAGAATAATGTAGAGCCTACAAAACACTGCATAATAAGGATGAACTTGGAGGATATTATGCTGAGTGAAATAAGCCGATCACAGAAGGACAAATATAGTATTAGTCCATTGTTGCGGATGGTCAAGGAAAGGTTTATATATGGAGGGAAATTTTGTTGGTTGCAGGGGTGGGAATGGAGAGGAGGGACACTGCAGCGGAAAAAAAAAGTATTGACCCATGTCACTTTAGTTTTGTTTATTTCACTGTACATAAATTATATTTCAATAATGTGCAATACAAAATTAATGTAACAAATTAAATAAAATAACTTCACAACCAAAATAATATATATGCTAGTTTTGATTCTGTTCATTGATTATCAGGTACATGTTTATTATGTTTAAATATAACATATACTCAACTATTTGTCAGTTTGTCATACTGTGGTCATTTGCAGATTACTTTGATGCCAGAAGCTGTGCCACTGGTATTTCAAATACCAGCCGGGTCACCCATGGTGGACCGTTTTCATTGGAACTTCCAGATTAACACAGAGTAGGAAAAAGGACATGGAGATCTACTTCCAAAAAAAGATTGGCTAGTGAAAACCTATAGATAACAGTGGACATTATCTTATACAGTGCTGGAAGATGAGCCTCTTAGATTAGAAAGTATTCAAAATAAGACTGGAGAAGAGCTGCCTCCTCAAACTAGAGTCACCGTAATTATGTGAATGGAGTAAAGCTTTCAGAACCTTCATTTGCTCATGTGGCAAGACTTAAAATGAGAAGAAACAGCTCCAGTCACCCATTAGTAATCAGAATGTGAAAAGTACAAAGTATGAATTAAGGAAAATTCAAAGTTAACAAAAATGAAATGAAACACATAAAAATCAATACATATTCTAGGCACTAGTGAACTGAAATGGTATTGGCTGTTTTGACTTGGATAATCATATTATCTACTATGCTGTTGTTGTTGTTATGTGCCATCGAGTCGGCCCCGACTCATAGCGATCCCTCCTTGGGTTTCCGAGGCAGTATCACTACGGAAGTAGGATTGCCCAACCTTCCTTCCGAGGAGTGGCTGGTAGGTATGAACCGCCAGCCGTCTGGTTAGCAGGCAAGTGTCTTAGCCACTATGCTACCAGAGCTCCCTTCTACTATGCTGGGACTGCCAATTTAAGAGGAATGGCATTGCATTCATAGTCAAAAAGAACATTTCAAGATCTAGCCTGATGCATAATGCTTTCAGTAATAGGATAATATCCATATCACCTACAAGGAAGATTAGTTAATATGATTATTCAAATTTATGCATAAACCAGTGATGCCAAAGAAGAATAAATTAAAGATTCCTATCAAGTTCTGCATTCTGAAATTGATCAAACAGTCAAGATGCATTCGATAATTACTGATGACTGGAATAAGAAAGTTGGAAACAAAGAAAAATCAGTTGTTGTTATGTGCCGTCGAGTCAGACCTGACTCATAGCGACCCCTCTTGGGTTTCCAAGGTGGTATCACTGCAGAAGTAGATTGCCTAACTTTCCTTTCGAGGAGTGGCTGGTGGGTTTGAACCATCAGCCTTCTGGTTAGCAGTCAAGTGCCTTAGGCACCACGCTACCAGAGCCCTGAAGGATCAGTAGTAGTTGGAAGTTATGGCCTTGGTGATAGAAACAATGCTGGAACTTACACAATAAAATTTGCAAGACCAATGATTTATTCATTGCAAATACCTTTTTTTCAACAACAATGACTATAAACATGCATCTCACTAATGGAATAGACAGGAATCAAATTGACTGCATTTGTGGAAAGAGAAGATGGAGAAGCTCAATATTATCAATCAGAACAAGACCAGGAATCATCTGAGAACAGACTGTCAATTGCTCCTACACAAGCTCAAGCTGAGACTGGAGAAAATTAACCAAGTCCATGAGAGCCAGATAGAACCCCAAGTATATTCCACTTGAATTTAGAGACCACCTGAAGAATAGATTTCATGCATCAATGATCAAGGACAAGACAAGTTGTGGGATGACATCAAGAACATCATATATGAAGAAAGAAAATTTCATAAAAAAGACAGGAAAGGCAGAGAAGACCAAAAATACATGTTAGAAGAGACTCTAAAACTTGCTGTTGAACATAGAGCAGCTAAAGCGAACAGAAGAAACAATGAAGTAAAAGAATTAATAGAAGATTTCAAAGGGCAGCTCAGGAAGACAAAGCAAAGATTATAATGAAATGTTCAAAGACTTGGAGTTAGAAACCCCAAAGGGAAGAACAACCTTAGCCTTTCATAAGCTGAAAGAATTGAAGAACAAATTCAAACACTGAGTTGTAATATTAAAGGATTGTATCGGCAGAATATTGAATGATGCAGGGAGCATCAAAAGAAGATGGAAGGAATACAAAGTCACTGTACTGAAAAGAATTAGTTGTCATTCAACCATTTCAGGAGGTAGCATAATCATCAAAAACTCACAGTATGAAGGGAGAAATCCAAGCTGCTCTGACAGCAATGGCAAAAAACAAGGCACCAAGAATTGATGGGATACCAATTGAGATATTTCAACAAATGGATGTTATACTAGAAATGCTCATTTGTTGATGCCAATTTGGAAGATAGCTACCTGGCCTACTAACTAGAAGAGATTCATATTTGTGTCCATTCCAAAGAAAGGTGATCCAACAGAATGGAGCAATTATCAACTAATATTAATATTACAATCAAGTAGAAGTTTGCTGAAGATAAAAACACTTGCAGTAGTACATCAACAAAGAACTGCAAGAAATTCAAGCTCGATTCAGAAGAGGACATGGAACGAGGGATATCATTGATGATGTCAGATGATGTTGACTGAAAGCAGAAAATAACAGAAAGGAATTTACCTGTGTTTTATTCACTACACAAATGCATTCAACTGTGTAGATCATAATAAATCATGGATAACATTGTGAAGAAAGGAAATTCCAGAACACTTGATTGTATTCATGTGGAACCTACACATAGACCAATAGACAGTCATTTGCACACAACAAGATACTGTATGGGCTCAAATCAGGAAAGATGTGCATCAGGTTCTGTGTTAGACTGGGGTTCCCCAGAGAAACAAAACCAGTAAAGCTTATATATAATATATAGAGAAAAATTTATCTTAGGAAAATGGCTTACACACTTATAGAAGTTGGCAAGTCCAAAGTTCCTGGATCAAACATCAAGCTGGAGGCTTTTCCACATCAAGCTGGAGGCTTTTCCCAACTTTTGCAGCCACAGAGGCTGAAGAGCTCAAGACTGGCAGGCAGTACACTGGCTGTTGACTCCAACGAATGATGAACCCAAGATCTCCAGGCCGAATGGTGGATTGTTCATTCACAGACAGTTGTAGGCAGCACAACAGAATCCCAATCCACAGAAGAATGTCTCTTTTCCCGGAATGTCCATAGATATACTGGAAGCAGGCCACACCCCTAGGGAAACTCCCTTTCAACAGATTGCCTGTTCAAAACATAATCATCTGATCCCATCATGGGAATAACTACATCGCAACAGCTTAAACCACACAGAATTATGGTCCAGCCAAGTTGGCACGTGGCTCCAATTATCACAATCCACCCCTTGGCAGTTGTACACATTTTCTCAACCATATATAATCTCTAAATAAGGACAATTACAGAATCATATTTGCACCTAACAAGATACGCTAACACATACAACCAAAATACATTAACTTATTTACATTTCACAGTTCATAACAGAAGGAAACAAAAATATTTGATGCACATATACAATGAAGAAATAAAACAATCACAGTCTTCGTTTCTGCACCTGGTCACGTGATCGTAGTTGATATTCAGAACTATCTTCTTCCACCACCCATTCTGTATTTCCCTTGCCCTCAGTAAGCACCTCAGCTGGTCGTGGTTCTTTGCCTGGTGGGGTGACCCAAACCTTCATTCCTGAAGGGT
>NW_006921771.1:2600906-2601430 GCF_000298275.1 Orycteropus afer afer
GCACCATTATCCCACACCCTCAGTAGCCATTCCCATACATATTCTCCAGGTTTCTGTCAGTACATGTTAGCAAAATCAAGTAGGTCTTTTCAGGTATAATGTACCACCTCCTCAGTCACACTTTCTATTTTACCTTTTGAGGCTTGCTTGGACTTAACTTTAGTTATTGGTCTAGCAGCAACAATGGGTGGTTGAGGAAGTTCCTGAGAGCATTCAGGAATGTCTTCCATGGCCTCTGTCTCAGGCAATGACCCAGCAGGACCAGTTTGGCTAATCCCATCAAACTGAGGTGGAGGGGATAATGGTTTTACAGTAATCCATTTAGATGGGAGGGATTCAGTTGAATACATAGGCTCCATATACTGATCTTCCTGACTATCTTCTGCCCATATTTCCCCATTCTAGATTTCAGGATCCCATTTTTTTCCCAATCAATGTCCTCACTTTAATGTCAGACACCATTCTGGGTTGGCAATTTAATTGGTGTTGTAATTCAGCCACCCTTACAATAAGACTCTGGGTTT
>NW_006921771.1:2602205-2611871 GCF_000298275.1 Orycteropus afer afer
TTGACTCCAACAAATGACAAATCCAAGATCTCCAGGCTGAATGGTGGATTGTTCCGTCACAGACAGTTGTAGGCAGCACAACAGAATCCCAATCCACAGAAGAATGTCTCTTTTCCCGGAATGTCCATAGATACACTGGAGTCAGGCCACACCCCTAGGGAAACTCCCTTTCAACAGATTGCCTGCTCAAACCTCAATCATCTGATCCCATCATGGGAATAACCACATCACGACAGCTTAAACCACACAGAATTGTGGTCCAGCCTAGTTGACACATAGCTCCAACTATCACAGGTTTGTATCCTTTTACCATATTATTTAGTCGGTATGCTGATCAACTAATCCAAGAAGCTGAACTATATGAAGAAGAATGCAGCATCAAGATTGGAGGAAGACTCATTAACAACCTGTGATACACAGATGACACAACTTTGTTTGCTGAAAGTGAAGAAGACTTGAAACACTTATTGATGAAGATCAAAGACTACAGTCTTCAATATAGATTACACCTCAACATAAAGAAACCAAAAATACTTACAACTGGAACAATAAGCAATATCATGATAAATGGAGAAAATATTGGCATTGTGTCTACAATCAATGCTTGTGGAAGCAGCAGTCATACTGCATTGTGCAAATGTACTGCTAAAGAACTCTTTAAAGCATTAAAACACAAAGACGTTACCTTGAAAACTAAGCTGCACCTGACTCACTTTCAGTCACTTCTTATGCATGCAAAAGCTGGACAATGAACAGAAAAAATGATGTATTTGAATTATGGTGTTGGCAAAGAATATTGAATATACCATGAACTGCCAAAAGAACTAACAAATATGTATTGGAAGAAGTAAAGCCAGAATGCTCCTTAGAAGCATGTTTTTGAACATGTGATCAGGAGGGACCAGTTCCTGGAGAAGGATATCATGCTTGTTAAAGTAGAGGGTCAAGCAAAAAGAAAGAGCTCTTCGAAGATGGAATGACACAGTCACTGCAACAATCAACTCCAATAGAGCAATGATTTTGAGGATGGCACTGGACAAGGCAGTGTTTCATTCTGTCACATATAGGGTCACTATGAGTTGGACCCAACTTGATGCCATCAAGCAACATTATATATCCTACTCTTAAAGTAATTAATTTGATTGTATTGTTGTTGTTGTTGTTGCTGCTGCTGTTGTTATGTGCCATTGAGTCAGACCTGACTCATAGCGACCCCTCCTTGGGCTTCCAAGGCAGTCTCACTATGGAAGTAGATTACCCCATCTTCCTTCAGAGGAGTGGCTGATGGGTTTGAACCACCAGCCTTCTGGTTAGCAGTCAAGTGCCTTAGGCACTATGCTACCAAAGTTCCCTTGATTGATATTGTTGTTGTTGTTGTTGTTATGTGCCTTAGAGTTGGACCCAACTCATAGCGACCCCTCCTTGGGTTTCCAAGGCAGTATCACTATGGAAGTAGATTGCTCCATCTTCCTTCCGAGGAGTGGCTGGTGGGTTTGAACCACCAGCCTTCTGGTTAGCAGTCAAATGCCTTAAGCACTATGCCACCAGAGCTCCCTGATTGCTATTAGGAGATCAAAATTATCAGCCAGTAAATTTTGGTCTAGATGAATGCTTCTATGGCTAGAACTTCAAACTTTACATAGGCTTGCAATCTTTACAACATCTAACATTAGTTAGCCTGAAATAAGTCTTGCAAGATACTGTGGAATACTCATTACACTTTAGTAACCACATCTGAACAATCTATTTTAAACATTTTTTCCATGAATCAATAACATATTTTGTACAAAAGAGCAGAACATAAGTTCAAGCAAAATGACTTATTGTTAACTACTCTATTTAAAATATTAACTGGTAGGTCACTCTTCTGAAAGTATGGTTCCTAGACCATCAGCATATATATCACTTGGGGACTCGTTAGAATAAGAAGTACAAATTTCTAGGCCCCACCCTAGACCTACTGAATCAGAAACTCTAGATGTGGAGCTGAATAATTTTAACAAGGCTTCCAGATGATTAAGACGCATATTAAAATTTGAAAACCACAGTTCTGAGCCACTCTAGACTAATGACCTTCATTGGAATAAAGGAAAAATTTTGGGCCATTGATAGGAGTAAATTCATCATCAAAACACCTATAAATGTATTTTTAAGACTTGATGGATTAATCATTCAGCCTGAGATATAAAGATTAACGAAATAATTGCATTTCACCAGCCTTTAAGCATTACATTATTTTAGATAAAAGAAGGCAAGTTTCCACTTTTCAGGTGAAAAGCATTACAATAGTATTACAATAATTTTTCTTTTGCTATTGAAGATTCTAATTATGGCATTCTCTGTAATCATAGCACTGCAGAAACAGTACTCTAGTAATGACTGAGAATGCTCATTATGAGGTTGTCTAATTCAACTACTCAAATTGAAATTTTCAGAGCAAATTTTCTCTTGGCCTAAAGATTTTTATACTAGTATTCCATTGTTCAAGAAAACTACACTTCACTCACATCTTATTTTCCTAAATTTCTTATTTTCCTAGGTATGGAATCTGTGAAGACATCAAAGGATATTGATAGTGCTAGATGATATAAGGAAATTGATTACTATCTATTTTATTACCTAATTCCGGTTTCTTTTTTCTATGCATTTCTCCCTCCATGCTTCTCCGACCGCCATGTTGATGTGCAGGAGATCTCAGAGGCTAGTAATATTGTCCAGAGAGATTAAAGAACTTAATTATAGGTCAGAAAACCAAATTGAGTTACTGAGTATATTAGCAACACTTTTTATAAGACTTCCAAAATCTCTATGTTGGCATAGATTGTTAGGTATAATCAAGCTTCCTGCAGAGAAATGGCCAATTTTAAAATAAACTCACTGCCGTGGAATCAGATCTGACTCATAGCGACCCCTCCTTGGGTTTTCGAGTCGCTATTGCTACGGAAGTCGACTGCCCAACCTTCCTTCCGAGGAGTGGCTGGTGGGTTTGAACTGCCAGCCTTCTGGTTAGCAGTTAAATGCCTTAGGCACTATGCTATATAGGTTTAAAAAAAAAAAAAAAAAATCCAAACCCACTCTCTGCAAATAGAAATATCTGTTGGCAAACCTTCAAAAATAATTGGGACATTTTACAGAGGGCAGAAGGTTCTGGTCACTGCAATTGTGGTCAGCAGCCATCAAAACAGGGGGTAAAGTTAGTTTAATACCTATGTTTTTCAAATAGAGTGTGGATAATCTAGGATTATTTTACAAGTTTCTTTTGGTTTATATATTTTACAAATGGGAAATTGCTTCCATTATTGCTGTTTTTCACTATTGAAATATGTTTTGGAGTTATTTTTCTGTGTTATGAAATAAAAAATAAGAGCTCTAAAGTGGCAAAAAATAGTACTTAAAATGTCTAAAACTTTCCTTTTATCAATAGAATTTCTAGACAACCATCAATATATTTATTTCTACCCATATAAGAAACAAACCAGACTTCTTTGTGATTTTACTTATTTTCAATATTTCTTACCCAAGCTATTTGTGATGTTTTAGGATCCAATCTAGTCTACCAACAGCATCATTTGAAATAGTATATTCTATGATATACTCCATCTTTATTTGTGCAGTATACATAGTGCATACTGCAAATGATATTTTAAATCCCAGGTGTAATAAAGGAGACACAAGAAGCTTTTCATATCCTACCTGTGAAAATAAACACTTTTTCTCTGAGTATACAGTATCAATTGTCAGTAAGAGCTGTTGATTATTAATATAACAGAAAAGATCCATTTTGACTTCTGTGGTGCACACAGCTATTTTTCTCAATTATTCTTGCCATTTCACCCATTGTACCAAAAACTACCTCAGAGATAAGAAACAATGACCATTTTTTTCCAGGAACAAAGTGAGACTTATTTTGTTTAATGATGTGATTTTTCTTACACAGTTCTGAAGGTCTTGTTGGTGGGGATGAATTATTTTTTAAAATCTTCACACCAAAGGTAGACTAAGAAAAGAGGGGGAAAGAAAAAAAAAATCATCAATGTAGTGCTTTTTTTCATATTTTAAAGGAGTGCTGAAGGGAAATTAAGATCCAAATGTTCAAGAGCAGTTTTTAAATCATACTGGTGAGGTCTCAAATGGAAGACTGACCTTCAGGTTTAATTTCCTTTGATAGGAAAAACTGAACCATATGAGTTTTATAGGGAATACAGGTGACTTATTACAAAGCCATACTCTCTAGAGCAACTGTTTGACAATTAGAAATGACAATGTATTAAAAACAACTGCTTATGTATTTATCCTGGATGATACACTGGTGAGCTTGTTATTGTGCAAAGGAATGAAAAGAACTATTTTTACAAAATCTATAATTAATCCGAGAGACTTTCCACTGAATTTATAGCTTAGCAATAATTCTCAATAGATTTTAAATGGAGGTGAATGTAGGTACTACATTTTCATGAATAACTCTCCAGAACTACTATCAACATGTAATAAGGATACCACTTCGCCTCATTTCCAAATATCAGTGTGAACAATTTCAGTGAAGCACAAATAAAAGATACCTTGAGTGAAAATTGCTATGCCATCTTCATTATAGTAGAGGTGTTGCTAGTCTTGTTCATCACTGTTTCTCTAGCACCTAGCACAGTGTCTGTAAATTAGAGGGGCACAACAAATATATTCAATACATGATTGAGCCACTTTGGGGTACTTTACACTGTTGGAGCATGGTTGCTAACAGCAAGCTGCATGACAGTGTGCATCCATAATATATGGATTGGAGTAGCTTTCTTCAGGACCAATTAAAGAACTTCCTATGATCTCATTTGGAAGATTAAAATTAATTTCAGGAATAGATATCCACAGTTTAAATGTTTGTAGCATACAGTTTCAGTGCCCCAGTCATATTCTCATGGGTTTGTACCATTGTAGTTCACTCTAGTGTCCAGCTGCCAGCATCTTTATCTCTGCCAGAGGACTTACCTAGCTGGTGAAACAAAGTTTCAGTTCATGAATATGGGGCCAGTTGTACTCACAGAGAGTCCTGCACTCTAAAGGGGACCCCGCATTTGGAATTTAATGTTCTGCTGTTGCCGTATTGATATTCTTAATAAGCGTGTTTTTTAATTTGTGTTCTATAAGTGAAGTCCAATGAGAAAACAGAACATGAATAAGATAGAACACTAGTGGGTACTCTCTCCTTCTCCTGTTGCCTCCTCATCTCTCAAGGAAGTGTTCTCAGCTGCCTGCTTCCTTGCCTCAAGTCAGCAACAGCTGCCACCCTCTCTCTCTACCATGGACAAGGTCAGGGTCAGGCATATACATCCTGCACATGACACATGCCCAGTTCTTGGTAAGGACAAGGCCCCAGCCACCTATGAGGATCTGCAATTTTCCCACCAGTATATATTCCTGTGCAAGAAGAAGCATGACAGTGAATAGTAAATTAAAAAGCACCATGAAATGGAAAAAAAAAAAAAAAAAAGTTTTTCCTGTTTTTTAAAGTAGCTCTATGTTTTCATTTTGGAATAGGCAATAGGAACCCTCTTTGCCCATAGTCGTGGCAGATGAGCAGTGCCTCACTCTGGGTGCCACCCTTAACTAATGACTGATTGTTGGGCGTGGTGAGAGAGTTCTGCTACATGTGTTCTACACTGACTCTAGAGCTCTCCAGCAGGATTAAGCTCCATTTATCCTCAGTAGTAATTTGCTCTAACTTTTTCCTATCCCGCTTCCTGACTTCTCTACTGGTGTTTCCTGAGACTGCCTGTCAAATAAGCCACTGGGGCTTGAATTATTTATTTTTATTTTTTTTTGGACTTGAATTCTTGCCTTGGGGTTTTTACCTTGAGGAACCCAAAGACCCATAAGCCAAAATTTCAAAGACATTTCTAATATCCTTGATTAACTGAAAAAAAAAAAAAAAAATCTCTAGTAGAATGGGATCCATTCTTCCACACACTTCTTCATAATTCAGAAGTTAAGGTATTTGTATTTATGTTTATCTTTAGTCTATCTTCTCTCTATTCCCTCTAGTGATTTATTCATGGAATCTTGCATAAAGCTAGTTGCAATCCCTAATAATCAGATTCCCTTTCCTTGCTATGTTTCAGACCTGATAAATACAGGATAGAAAAAAAACAAAGTATGGCTGCTAAGAGAAAGCCAAGACCATCTCATAACCTAAGCACTGGATGCAAACCTCATCCCCTCTAGGAATAACCCTGATTGCTAGGCATCTTGACCTTGTCTGGTCTATCTACCTCCTGTAATTCTTCAGTTCCAATCATCTTCTATATCTGTTCCACTTTTCCTTAGTTCTTTGACCTAGTGAAAAGTTCTGTCATTCATCCACTTGTTTTCCTTTTAATTGATAATCGACTAAGGACTATGTTGCTGTTGTTGTTGGGTATCATAGAATCAATTTTTACCAAAGGTGACCCCATGTGACAGAGTAGAACTGCCCCAGAGGGTTTTCTAGGCTGTCATCTTTAAGGAAGGAGCTCACCAGGTCCTTCTCCCTAGGAGATGCTGGGTTAGCAACCTTCAGTTAGTAGCTGAACATGAAACCATCACACCACCAGGCTCCTCCTGTGGGATACAGTGGTCAATAATTCAAGTGTCAATGTGGTATGCAAAACAGCAGCATCAGCATCACCTGGGAGTTCGTTAGAAATGAAAAATTCCTGGTCCCCACCACAGACTAAATGAATCAAAATATCTGGGGGTAAGATGCAGGAACCCACAGTTTGACTAGCTTTCCAGTTGATTCCTGTGACCCTAATGTTTGAGAAGCACCAGTCTGAGCCTGGAATGGGGTCCTGTGTTGGTCTCTGCTGCTGGCAGATCGGGCACTCAGCAGTGACGGTAGCCAAATCAGCCTTGGTAAGTGGGACTCCATGTTGCTGAGCCCATGCATAACCTCCATCCCTGCCACCATGGCCACTTTATTCAAGAGCCCATTGAGCAATGACAGGAGTAGCTGGGGATAAAGGATGGCTGGTTTCCACTGAACATGTCATCCTATCCACCTGATTGTTAGAGTCCTTCTCTGCCGAGGTCACCTTTTGATGGTTATTCACATGAGACACAAATACCTTTCCTCCTTTGGCCCATTCAGAGAGATCTATCCACATACCTCTTCCCCATACATCTTTATCACCAATCTTCCAATCATGCTCCTTTCAAGTCCCAAACCATCCAGCTAAGCCATTAGCCACAGCCCAGGAATCCATATACAATCGCACATCTGGCCATTTCTTATTCCATGCAAAGTGAACAGCAATATGCATGGCTCAAAGTTCTGCCCATTGAGAGGATTTCCCTTCACCACTGTCCTTTAAGGAAGTCCCAGATAGGGGCTGCAGTGCCACTGCTGTCCACTTTCAAGTGGTGCCTGCGTATCACACAGAACCATCTGAAAACCAGGCACGAGTTTTCTCATTCTCAGTCAATTGATCATAAGGAACTCCCCATGAGGCCATAGGTGCAGACTGGGAGAGAAGACATTCTTCTGTGGATTGGGATTCTGTTGTGCTGCCTACAGCTGTCCGTGAGTGAACAATACACCATTCAGCCTGGAGATCTTGGATTTGTCATTTGTTGAAGTCAACAGCCAGCGTACTGCCTGCCAGCTCTGGATTCCTCAGCCCCTGCAGCTGCAAGAGTCAGGAAAAGCCTCCAGCGTGACATTTGATCCAGGAACTTTGGACTTGCCAGTTTCTATTAAGTGTGTGAGCCATTTTCCTAAGATAAATCAATCTCTCTCTCTCTCTCTCAATCTCTCTCTCTCTCTCTCTCTCTCTATATATATATATATAAGCTTTACTGGGTTTTTTTCTCTAGAGAACCCAGTCTAACACAGGTCCAAAAAATTTGAATTTCTAATAAATTTTCAGATGATTTTAATGCTGCCAGTCTGGGAAAGTGCCCTGGGAAAAACATTGGTCTAGAGGTTCAAGTTATTATTCCTGTAGCCTAACTATAGCCTGAGTCCAAATCTCCCCAAGTGAATTTTTAACTTTAATCTGTGCTGATCCAATTTAAATCCAGTTTTCTCATAATAGTGTCAGGCCCAACTTGTCACCTCAAAGCTTTTTTTTATATGATACCAATTTGAGACTGCTGCCATAGTACACTGTTAGTTACTATATTCTCTCTCATTATCTTCTTTATTTCAAGAGCTCTACCTGAAAATCTCATGGCATGTTGAACTGGGCACATACTTGGAATTAGATTCTATGGGTCTACTACATTAACTGTTCAATTCTCAGCAAGTCACTAAACATTTATGAAGCTTATTTACTTATATTCAAAAAGGAGATTATATGAATTGGAAGAGATCATGTATTTGAAAGAAGTTAGCAGAAAATGTAGCATATAGTAGGTAATCTATAAATTTTTCAAAGTTTTACATAACAGTACTCTTCTCTTTCCTTAACATCATCTAATACCAGGTAATGAATCATTTAGGCAGTTTTCACAATGGACCACATATCAGACATCATACTACAAGGAACTAAGCTTCTAGTCCTTAAAAGATTAAAAACATTTTTGTTAAATTTTGTCCAATTTATTTCCAACTCAGGATCCCATGTGACAGAATACAACTACCCCATAAGGTTTTCTAGGCTGATAGTGTAGTGCCTAAGACACTTTACTGCTAGCCAGAAGACTGCCCATTTAAACTCACCAGCCACTCCTCGGAAGGAAGGTTGGGCAATCTACTTCCATAGTGATACTGCCTCAGTAATCCAAGGAAGGGTCGCTATGAGTCAGGTCTGACTCAAGGGCACATAACAACAACAAAAACAACATGTTGAAATCATATTTTAAAATCTTGTATATGTCTTCAGAGTGCATTTTTATTACATTTAAAATTTTATTTAATTCAACTGTTGTGGTAGTTCAGTTTGTGAGTCAACTTAGTTGGACCTGGTTGAATGGCTGGGCAGCTGGATGTAGTATTCCTAATGATGAGACTGGTAATCAACTCCATGTTGGAATCTACTGTGAGCCTTAGGGAATGTGGTCTGCTTCCTGTATATGAGGAAAAGCCTTGGGGATAGTCTCTAGCTTATGGCACGCTTGAACCCTGTAGCCATGTGGTTGCTCATCAGCTTGCCATGCTCTGCCGACTTTGGGACTTTCAGTGGCCTTGAATGAATGGCCTGCTGTGTGGTTTGGTAACATGGGGACTGTGCCATTTTATCTGTTGAACGTGGGCTTATCACCCTCAGCAGCCAGCAGCTGCCAGAGTGAAGAGATGCCTCTAGCTTCAATGGGCCCGGAGCAAGAGGCAGAGCTGAAGCCCAATGCTGAGGGGTTTTCACCCAGCCCCTAGAGCCTGGCACTTTGAACTCAAACTTCTAGCCTCCAGAACTTTAAGAGAATAAACTCCTGTTTGTTCCATCCCATTTGTGATATATTCCTGTCAGAGCAGCACTAGGTAACCAGAATAACTAGTGTCTATGTTTTATTCCTCTCTCACTTTGGTGACCTCTGTTGTTGTTGTTGTTAAGTGCCGTCAAGTCGTTTCCAACTCATAGCGACCCCGTGCACAGCAGAACGAAACACTGCCCGATCCCGCGCCAGCCCCACAATCCATGCTATACTCGAGCCCATCATCGCAGCCACTGTATCAATCCATCTCCCTGAAGGCCTCCCCCT
>NW_006921771.1:2617627-2627300 GCF_000298275.1 Orycteropus afer afer
GAGACAAAGTATATGTGAACTGCTGTATGGAAAGTGAATTTGCTCTGTAAATCTTCACCCAAATCACAATAAATAAAAAAAATAAAATAAAAAATAAAGGCATGCAGAAAATGTAAAAAACAAGAAAGAAAGAAAACAACTGAGGCAGACTACAATTGAATGTCACAGTGATAGTTCTAATAGTTTTGTATGTTTTCTTGTTGTTGATGTCAAATAAAAGTTATAGCTAAATGTACCTTAAAATATCTCATTAGAAAAAAATAGCTTCAGCATTGACTGAACCTCATCCGAGTATTGGCAATCCTTTATAGGCATCAGTTAATTAAGTATTATAACACCTCCATCAGGAAAGTTAAGAATTAGAACACATGGACTAGCAGAATCACATAGGATACTTTAAGAAAAAGAGCTTATTCTGTACCTAGCAGATAAAACAAAACAGATTACAGCATAGCTGGTGTATTCATTTCTGTCATTTTAATGGCTGATATGATACTTGTACTTTGAAAATATTGTTGTTGTTAGGTGCCATTGAGCCAGTTCTGACACATGGCAACCCCACGTACAATAAAAGGAAACACTTCCTGGTCCCCCGGCAGCCTCACAATCTTTGCTATGCTTTTGCCCATTGTTGCAGCCACCGTGTCAATCCATCTCGTTGAGGGCCTTCCCCTTTTTCTCTGATCCTCCATTTTACCAAACATGATATCCCTCTCCAGTGCATGGTCCCTTCTAACAACATGACCAAAATAGGTGAGACAAAGTCTGGCCATTCTCACTTCTAAGGAGGCTGCACTTCTTTCAGGACAGATTTGTTAGTTCTGGTAGTCTATGGTACTTTCAGTAGTCTTTGCCAACACCACAACTCAAAAGCATCAACTCTTCTTCAGTCTTCCTGATTCATTCTCTAGTTTTCACATGCGTATGAGGCAATTGAAAATACTGTGGCTTGGATTAGGCACAATTTAGTCTTCAAAGTGACATCTTTGCTCTTTTTACATTTTAAAGAGGTCTTTTGCAGCAGATTCACCCAATGCAATATGACATCTGATTGCCTGACTAATACTTCCATGGGTGTTGATTATGGATCCAAATAATATGAAATCATTGACAATTTCAATCTTTTCTCCATTTATCATGTTTCTTATTGGTCCAGTTTTTACAATTTTTTTTTTCTTTATGTTGAGATGTAATCCATAGTAAAGACTGTAGTCTGACATCTTTGGTCTTCATCAGTAAGTGTTTCAAGTCATTTTCACTTTCATCAAGCAAGCTTGTGTCATCTGCATATTGCCGGTTGTTAATGAATCTTCCTCCAATTCTGATGCCATGTTCTTCTTCAGATAGTCCAGCTTCTTGGGTTATTTGCTCAGCATACAGATTGAGTAAGTATAGTGAAAAGGTACAACCCTGATATGTGAACTTCCTGATTTTAAACTACTCACTATTCCCTTGTTCTGTTCAAAAGGTAGAGTCTTGGTCTATGAACAAGTTCCTGGTGAGCACAATTAAGTGTTTTGGACTTTCCATTCTTCTCAATGTTATCCATAGTTTGCTATGAACCACACAGTTGAATACCCTTGCATAGCAACAAAATATGGGTAAACAGCTTTCTGGTATTCTTTGCTTTCAGCTAAGATCCATCTGACATCATGACCTCTTCTAAAGAAAATTTACATTTCTGGAAGTTCCCTGTCAATATATTGCAGCAACCATATTTGAATTATCTTCAGCAAAGTTTTACTTGCATGTGATATTAATGATGTTGTTCCATAATTTCCACACTCTGTTGCATCACCTTTTATTGGAATAAGCACAAATATGAATTTCTTCCAGTCACTTGGCCAGAGAGTTGTCTTCCAAATTTCCTGGCATAAATGAGTAAGTGCCTCCTGCACCACATCTGTTTGTTGAAACAACTCACTGGGTATTCTGTCAATTCCTGGAGCATTTTTTTTTTTTTTTTTGCAATTCTTTCAGTACAGCTTGGACTTCTTCCTTCAATAGCATTGTTTCTTGATCACATGCTACCTTCTGAAATGATTGAACATCGATGAATTCTTTTTGGTACAGTGACTCTGTGTATTTCTTCTATCTCTTTTGATGGTCCCTGCATTGTTCAATATTTTGCCCGTAGAATCCTTCAATATTACAATTTGAGGCTTGAATTTTTTCTTCAGTTCTTTCAGCTTAAAAAATTCTGAATGTGTTCTTCCCTTTTCATTTTCTAACTCCAGGTCTTTGCACATTTAATTATAATAATTGACTTTAACTTCTCAAGCTGCTCTTGAAATCTTCTGTTCAGCTTTTTTATCTTATCATTTCTCCATTTGCTTTAGCTATTCTCCATTCAAGAGCAAGTTTCAGAGGCTCTTCTTACATCCATTTCGGTCTTTTCTTTTTTTCCTGTCTTCTTAATGACCTTTTGCTTTCTTCATCTATGATGTTCTTGATGTCATCCCATAACTTGTCTGGTCTTTGGTCAGTGGTGTTCAATGCATCAAATCTATTCTACAGATAGTCTCTAAATTCAGGTGGGATGTAATCAAGGTCATATTTTGGCTCTCTTTGACTTGTTTTACTTTTCTTCAGCCTTCAGTTGAACTTGCATATGAGCAATTGATGATCTGTTACACAGTCAACTCCTGACTTAGTTTTAACTGATAATATTGAACTTTTCCATCACCTCTTCTCACAGCTTTAGTTGACTTGATTGCTATGTATTCCATCTGGTAAAGTCCACGTGTATAGCCATTGTTTATGTTGTTGAAAAAAGGTATTTGCAATGAATAAGTCACTGTTGTTGTTGTTATGTGCCGTCCAGTTGAATCTGACTCACAGCGACCCCTCCTTGGGTTGCCAAGGCAGTATCACTACAGAAGTAGATTGCCCAACCTTCCTTCCGAGGAGTGGCTGGAATAAGTCACTTGTCTAGCAAAATTTTGTCATGCAATCTCTGGCATCATTTCTATCACCAAGACCATATTTTCTAACTACCGACGCTTCTCCTTTGTTTCCAAATTTTCCATTCCAATCACCAGTAATAATCAATACATCTCAATTGCAAGTTTGGTCAATTGCAGACTGCAGAAACTGGTAAAAATATTTGATTTCTTCATCTTTTGCTTTGGTGGTTGGTGTGTAAATTTGAATAATAATTATATTAAATGGTCTTCCTTATTGGTATATGGATATTATCCTGTCACTTACAGCATTAGTTCAGGATAGATCTTAAAATGCTCTTTTTGACAGTGAATGCCATGACATTCCTCTGTCATTCCTGGCATAGTAGACCATATGATTGCCTGATTCACAACGGCCTCTACCAGTCCATTTCAGCTCACTAATGCTTAGGATATCTATCTTTATGTGCTCCATTTCATTTTTGACAACTTCCACTATATCAGATAATGTTTCATGGCTCTTCATAAAATTTTCTGATAATATATCAGACAGTATTTCACTGCTATTCATAAGGTTTTCAGTGGCCAATTCTTTCAGAAGTGGATGACCCCCATCCTTCTTTCCAGTTTGTCTTAGTTTGGTAGCTCTGCTGAAACCTGTTCACCATGGGTGACCTTGGTGGTATTGAAATACCAGTGACATAGCCTCCAGCCTCACAACACACAAGCCACTACAATACAATAAACTGATAGATAAGTGGTGGGCTTCAAATATAGTCATTTAAGAAAATTTTATTTGTATAAAAGGAATATATGCATGTGCTTTTTTAAAAGTCAAATAATTTGAAAGGGTTATAATGAAAATTAACCACTTCTTTCCCTGCACTTCCCTAACCCTAGTTCCTGTTACTTCCTTCCTTTTAACTACTTGCTTCTATATCTATAAATAATTTGCTTATATTGCTACATCATATATTCTTTTATGAGATATAAGGATTTAGTTCTTACAACCCAACTACTACTTTCCCTCCCCTATTCCTTTCAATCTAGTTATGTAATTTTTAATTATGTTACCTGAGAGTGTTTAACGTATTTGGAGTATATAAATGTTCTCAGCATGGTCAAGTCATTGTACTATAAAGTCAAATAGTTGTAGTACGGTTACTTTTCCTTTCTTGCACAGCTTTTTGGTTGGGTTCTTGGAATCTCTACAAAAAACTAAACCAAACTCACTGGCATCGAGTCGATTCTGACTCATAGTGACCTACTTTCAGTTTCTGAGGTGGTAAACTTTTACAGAAGTAGATTGCCCAGTCTTCCTCCTATGGAGTGGCTGATGAGTTTGAACCATCAACCTTCTGTTTGTCAGTCAAATGTCTTTGGTGCTATTCTTGCATTTTCTTCCTTATACTTAGCCCCATTTTTACTTCTAAAGTCCCATCCTAATAAGTGTTTATCAAATGAATCTCCTCATCTTAAAACTTGTGAGCAGCCATGTAAGATGCAATTATTGGCCTCTTCCCCATGACCCCACCCCCAGGGCAAAGAAGAGTGAAGAAAATCAAATATACAAGGAAATAATTAGTCCAAAGGGCTAACTGATCAGGTGAAGCCCAGCTTCCATGACCCTGAGACCGGAACTATATGGTGCCCAGCTGCCACTGCTGACCACTCTGAAAGGGATCACTATAGGAGGTCCCAGATAGAGTGGGGGGAAAATGTGGAACAAAACTCAAAATCATTAAAAAAAAAAAACAGCTTTACTGGTCTGATAGAGATCTCTGGAGACTAAATCTGCTGGCTACTACAATACAACAAACTGATAGATGAGTGGTGGACTGCTCAAGGTGCCCTTAGACACCTTTCAAGCCTGGAAATGAACTCATCCCCATAGCTCAACTTTCAGCCAAACAATAGATAGGCCTGTAAGGTGAGTCCACCAGCCACTCCTCAGAAGGAAGATGGGGCAATCTACTTCTATAGTGATACTGCCTCGGAAACCCAGGGAGGGGTCGCTATGGGTCGGGTCTGACTCGACGGCACATAACAACAACAACATAAGGTGAGTAACAATACCAGGGAGGTATGCAGTCCTTAGCATAATCAGCCCTATGAGGTTAAAAGGGCATCAATCTCCCAGGCATAAAACTCAGAAGACAGGAAGGAAGAGGAAAGAAGGATGAAAGGAAATTGTAAACACAGGGAGGAAGTGGGAAGTGTGCTTTATCCCCATTGTGGGGATTTCCATGAATGTCACAAAATAAAATGTGTATGAATTGTTGAATGGAAAACCAATTTGCTCTTTAAACTTTCACTCAAATCACAGTAAAAAACAAAAAGCCAAATGAGTCCTGAAGATCCCTTACCATGTGTGGAATGAAAGAAGCATTATAGGGACCTGTGAGAATTCTGCTTGCAGTGAAATGACAGTAAATGGGAGGTAAGGAAAGTAAACCTTCAAATATGGATAACTCTTACCAAAAGCTAAAATGTGGAGGAAGAGGAATCAGTACCATAGTGCTGTAGTTAGAAGTTGGGATGGTTGATTGATTGGTTTTGAGATAGGAGAGCCAACAAATACACAAGGGTAGATTATAAAAAGGAGTAACTAAAACCATAGGGGAAAGGAAATGAGTGGCAAAGACAGGTCCTCATCCTCCTGAGATTAGAGGAAAGAAAGAGACCTAAAGATATAGGTAGGTTTGTAAGAGCAGGTGTTGGGAGGTGGGCCTGTGTAGGAGAGGGAACGAAAGGAAGTGGCCCTAAGGGTTTACCTGCCTGATTTTTCTATTCTCTTCGTGTGATCAAAGGAAAGTCTTCTGAGCAAAGGGAGGGGAAAAGGAATTGTATATGGGCCTTGGTGAAAAAAAAAATAAAGTTTTAAAATCATTTTTTGAGGGCAATTGTAAGGTTTTTATGAGAACCCCTTCTGAACCTGAGGGAGGAGAGAGTTCTCAAAGGAGGAAAAGTGATGAAGAGAAACATGTTGGCATGTGAAAAACAGTTGGATACACTAGAATGGTTGATTAGAGTAGAGAAGAGATGATTAAAGAAAGACTTTATAGCTGACTTCACAATGAAGAGGGAGTGGACTTACTCCATGTTGCTTCAGAAGGCAGAACCAGGTCTGGCAATTGGTTGTTACTGGAAGGCAGATTCTACCGTGCAACAAAAACTTCTAAGTAAATAGAACTGTCCAGTGATATAATAAGCTGCATTGTGATATGTTTCAATTATCTGCCAAGGATGTTGTGCAGGAAATTTGGCAAGCTTAATCAGATGGTTTCTTAGATTCCTTTTAACACTTAGATTTTATGAATGTACAACAATGTAGAGTATAAAAACAGAGGGAAGCGAGTCTTGGCATTCTTGCAGGTTGTGCGTTCTGAGCATCAGCTTCTCCCTGTCTCTCCTATCCCACTACAACTTTCTGCTTCAATTTAGGCTGCTTCTCTCCAGGCCTGCTGTATCCCTATCCTCAAAATACACTTGACTACTCTCTTGAGTTACAGCCACTTTTTCCTGGATTTCATGTCTCTCTTTTTCCTGGTTTGCTCCCTGTACTTGTGGACACATACCTTCTATGTCTTTGTTGACTTTTGTTTCTACTCTTGCAGTTAGTAAATACTTTGTATGACTATAAAATACTGGATAGAAAATCATTTTACATCAGAATTTTGAAGGCATTTCTTTATCTTCCAAAGATAATAGACTACTAACTCTGAAGAAACTTAAAGGTAATGGCTTAAACATGCTATGGTTAGTTTATCCTTAGCATATATAAACATCTTAGTAATTCTTAGACATAAAAGAAAAGCAAATAGATCTCATGGTAGCAAGAAAGATTTGGTTAAAATTAAGACCAGCTGTATAATTGGCAGGGCCCATTATAAAATAAGGGAGCTCTGCTGATGTATAAAATGAATGGCCCCATATTCATAAATTATTAAGAATGTCAAAACATTGACAGCAGAGCATGAAACTAACCATGAAGTGTTTTTAAGGGTAGAGCCCTATTCAAATGCACAGGTAACACACCAAAGAAACTAGCACGGGTTTACACTCTACAGACAAGTTCTTTAATCTTCAGTCTCTCACTTAACTTCTCTTATAGCCCATTAATAAAATGGAAATAATGATGTCTGCTTTTCCCAGCATTCAGAGTTTTTGTGATAATTTATATGTCAGTATTATGTAAGAGTTCTAGTGGTGCAATGGTTAAACTATTCAGCTGCTAACCAAAAGGTTGGCAGTTCAAACCCACCAGCTGCTCCATGGCAATATGTTTCCCTAAAGATTTACAGCTTTGGAAATCCTAGGGGGCAGTTCTACTCTGTCATATAGGGTCACCAAGCATCAGAATCAACTCAGTGGAGTGGGTTTGGTTTAAGTATTACATAAATTGTGGGAGCATAAATAGAAGAACATATAAGTGTTCTCTTTTATTCTTTTTTCCTATATTTTTCCTGTCTCTGATAAAAAGTATTAGATTAGTGTGTGCTTCTTTGCATCTTCTTTCATGGATGGTAACAGATGTACAGATGTTTCATATCTTGAATTATATAGAGCTATATAAAACACTAGGATTTTACATGAGAGAAGCTATAATGCATTGTCAATCATCATATCATAATCTGAAACTCTAAAATAATGGGTATTTTTTATTGAAGTGTTATACTAATTTCACTTTGCAAAAGTGAACCAGCAAATATTAGAACCAGCACTTAAACTGTGAAAGATGGGTGGTAACTGAGAACTGATTTACTGTTATTCTGCACTTAGTTTTATCTGACTACCCTATTATAATGATAGACTTTTACACAATAACTAGTTATGTTTACCCTTAGGTACAGATGGCCTGTTTTGGTATTTGAGTCTTGATCAGTTGATAATTAGCTGTGTGATATCAAGTAAGTTGCTGAATCTTTTAAGTCTCATAATGTTGCTTTAGGGATGGATGGATGTAAGATTTCAGACACATTGTAGGTGCTCAGCAAATTGCTATCACTTGTATTGGTTCTCTAGTGCCACTATAACGGAAAATACCACAAATGCCTGGCTTTAACAAACAGGGGTTTATTTTCTCACATTTTAGGTGGCTAGAAGTCCAAGTTCAAAGTGGTATCTCTAGAGCCTGGTTGAAGGTCCCTCAACCTTTGTCTTCAGCTCTGCCTCTTGCTTCCAGGCCACTGGAACTAGAGGCATCTCTTAACTCAGGCAGCTGCTGGATGCTGACCCTGACAAACACAAGGTCAACAAGTAAAATGGCACAGTCCCAAGATTATCAAGCAACACAGCAGGTCACTAATTCAAGTCTGGAAACAGCACCAAGATCAGCGGGCAACATGGTAGGCTGCTAAATGAAGACTCGGATAAATGCACAATCCAAGTGTACCAAAAACCTCAGAGACATTTCTCCATGCTTCTGCTTATATACTGGAAGCAGACCACATCCCTAAGGTAGCTACTCAGCTGCTCACAGCAGATTCCACCATGTAATTGATTACCAGTCTTTCATCATGGAGAATAACTACATCCAGCTGCCCAACCACTCAAAACCAGGCACAGCTAAGTTGACACATAACCTTAACTACCACACCACTGTTGTTATTAGTTTATAGGAAAAATAGGAATAATAATCCCTAGTGCCTAAGGCATCTGACTGCTAACCAGAAGACTGGAAGTTCAACCCACCAGCCACTCCTCGGAAGGAAGGTTGGGCAATCTGCTTCCATAGTGATACTGCCTCGGAAACCCAAGGAGGGGTCACTATGAATTGGATCTGACTCAATGGTAGTGAGTTGGGTATTCAAATGACCAAGCATACCAATTTGTATGATTTTTAAAGCAGTGCAATTCAAATACAGGCAGTTCCCAACTTAGAATTTATTTGAGTTATGAGGAGCTCTAGCAGTGTAGTAGTTAAAGCATTCAACTACTGACCAAAATGTCTGCAGTTTGAACCCACCAGCCGCTTCACAGGAGAGAGATAAAGCAGTCTGCTTCTGTAAAGATTTACAGCCTTAGTAACCCTCTGGGGCAGTTCTACTCTGTCCTAAAGGGTCACCATGAGTCAGAATTGACTCAATGACAGTGGGTTTGGTTTTGGGGGTTCAACCCACTACAACAGGTGAAATGAGTTCTGTGTATGTAGCCTTAGAATAAGAGTTACAAATTGTGGGTCTCCCCTTCCTCAATCCCCCACACTTCATTTCTCCTCCTCCTACCCCTCTGCTAGAAAATAGGAACTCTCTCTGGTAATGGCATTCTTCTACAGTAACATAGGCCTAAGCCTGAGCACAGGCGTTGGACTTCCATGCACAGAAAATCTTGGCCAAAATACATTGCAGGTCTGTAAAATGATGGATCCTTAGCTTCATCTTGTGCTTAAGCATATTTTGCTGAAGTTTTCCAGTGTTTTGAAAGGATGTACATTAATGTTTGACAGCATACTCCATTGCCAAGGCTGTGGATAAACTGGTACTGGCATATATTATTGGTGGGAAAGCAAAAATCATATAATCTCCATGGAGAGGAATTTGTCAAATTCTAGAGCAATTACATATACATGTAATTTGTCACAGTAATTTTGATTCTAGACAACTGTTCAATGATATAATAACAAAAATATAAATTGATGTATGCCTAAGATTATTCTTAATGTATTATTTATAACAGTTGTTGTTGTTGTTGTTAAGTGCCGTCGAGTCGTTTCCGACTCATAGCGACCCCATGCACAGCAGAACGAAACACTGCCCGATCCCGCGCCA
>NW_006921771.1:2627695-2643694 GCF_000298275.1 Orycteropus afer afer
AATGGATGAAGATCGATCAGTTCTTTTTTACAGTAAAAACTGGAAATAACCAATACACCCATTACTAGTAGACTGGTTGAATAAACCAGGAGGAGGTGAACTTTTTGTTTAAAAGGACAGAGAACAAATATTAGACTTTGTGGACTATATAGTTTTTGTTGCAAATACTCAGTTCTGCCATTGTAGTGAAAAAGTTGTCACAGACAAATTAATGAGTATGGTAGTGTTTCAATAAAACTTTATTTATGAACACTGAAATTTGAATTTTCACATATCACAAAATATCACTCTTCCTTTGATTTTGTTTTCCGTTACTTAAAAACTCATTCTTAGCTTGAAGTTTGTACAAAAATAGGTGACAGGCCAGATTTGGCCCTTAGGCTACAGTTTGTCAATTCCTGGAATAAGCTACGGTAGATTTTCACAATAAAAATCTCATATAGTTACACAAAAGAATGAGGAAATGTGAGTATATATAAATAATTGTTTATATTTTCTAAAGGAAATGATGAAAAATAAACCAACAACTAGTGAAAGCAGTTACTTATCAGGAGAGGTGGAATGGACAGGAATGGAAGCAAGACATCTGTGACCATACTTGTAATATAGTTTTGACTTTGGGATGTATAAAATTTTTACATAATTAACAAAATTAAATCAAAAAGGGAAAAAAATGATTTAGTCACTTTATTACTTAGGACTTTTCAAAGAAATATAGAACCAATAAGATAAATGCCTAGAGAAAGAGATAGAAATTGATTTATTTTAAGGAATTAGCTCAGATGATTCTGAGAGATGAGGGTGGCAAGTCCAAAATCTGTAGAGTAAGGTGGTAGGCTGTATGCAGGGTTTGATGCTGCAGTTTTTTGGGGTTTTTTTTTTTTTCCATATTATATTTTCATAGCCTAATTTTTAGGGAATTCTGTATTTATGGTGTTTTCATTTTTTTTTTGTATTTTTTAAAGAGTAAATATAAAACAAAATATTTACTAATTCATTCTTTTTCAGATGTAAAATTAAGTGACATCAATTACATTAATCATGTTGCACAACCATCACCCATATAATCTTTGCCAAATTTCCCATCATCATAAACAAAAACTCCCTGATCCTAAACAATGGCTCCCCTTATTCCTCTCCCAAGGAGTTCTGGTGGTGCAGTGCCTAAGGCATTTGACTGCTAACCAGAAGGTTGGTGGTTCAAACCCCCTGGCCGCTCTGCGAAGGAAGATGGGGCAATCTATTTCCGTAAAGATTTACCACCTCAGAAACTCAGTGGCATTGCTATGAATCAGAATTGACTCAGTGGTGGTGGTGGTGAATTTGGTTTTGTTTTTGTATTCCCCTCCCTCCTGTCCCTAGTAAACTTTGGTTTCTATACATTTGCCTATTCTTGTTATTTCATGTAAGTGAGATCATATGACATATGTCCTTTGTGATTGACTTATTTCATTCAGTGTAATGTTTTCAAAGTTTATCCACGTTGTAACATGTGACAGGACTTAATTTCTCTTTATGGCTTAGTATTCCATTGTATATATGTACTACATTTTGTTTATCCGTTCATCATTGATGGACACAGGTTGTTTCCGCATTTTGGCTATTGTAAATAGTGCCTCAGTGCACATTGGTATACATGTGTCTATTCATATTGCTGCTTTCAGGTCTCTTGAGTATATATGTAGGAGTGAAATTGCTATTTCATTTGATAATTCTGTGTTTAACTATTTGAGAATCTGTCAAACTATTTTCCATAAAGCTTTATCATTTTGTGTTCCCACCAATAATAATCTCTATTGTCCCTTCAAACTCTGAGATTCTATCAATCAATGAATTTAGTGAAGCCGTGTGAGAATGTCTGTGTCTGTTTGTGTGAGAGAAGTGGTGGTATTTGGGATCATTTGTTTTTCCTTTCCCTTAAATATAAAGCAAACAAGACTATATTTGATCCAGCCTACCTATGGAGATTATACTCTAGCTGGTCTGAAAAGGGATTTCTAAGATCACCCTACTTCACTGCAAACACCATGCAGCTCTCATGAGTTCTCATGTTTTGCAAGTAGACTAGCTTACAACTTTGTACCTTCCACAAAACTACTCTACCAGGGTTTTCAGTTAACGAAATACACACACTGTCATGAACACCCAGTTTTAAAGTTTCACTTGTTTCCAGAGCATTCAGGCTGTCAATAGCTATTAGAGCAATCATTCCTGCTTCATGTGGGTATAGTTTTAGATAAATTTTCTTTGTACTAATTAAATAGCTTTTTATAACTCTCTTACTGCTCTCAATTGGGATGATAAGATATCATCTTCCTTCCTGCCATCTCAGGTACAGGGGAAGCTTTGAGAAGGCCAGTAAATGACTCTTTTGTACCTTCCTCCATGCTAAGGTTTTTATTCCTCACCATGCAAGGGAGGTTCCTTTTCAATATACTCTTCAATTTTGAGAAAAACAAGCTGCCAGGATCTGAATTGCTGTCCTGTGGCCAACAGGCAATTCCTGGTTTCTGGCTCGAACTTCTCTGTGTACCTCTTTGAATTATAAAGATTAGTGGTACAGTAGGTTACTACAAGCTATCTTGCCTTAGAAGCCTTTGCGTACACATACCTACCTACTTATCTTCAGAGCCAAAGAATATCCTTAGGAACAAAGGTACTCTCCAAGTACCAAGCATTATAATCTTTGTGCCATATAACAAGAAATCTAGTATCCTAACAAAAAAATAAAAGTGGAGGTGTAATTCTTGAATATCTAGAAACCATTCTTTAAACAGGATCTTATAAATGATTAGCACATCTGAAAGTGTTTATTTTACAAACCTAGGAGAGTAATTCAGAGTTGTGGTTTATACAATCAGAAATCAAACTGGCAAACATATTACCAATTCTGTTTACTCCACACACACTCACACACACACACTTTATGAGAAAGAAAAATCAAGAAAATGTTGCTTCAAATACACTTAGGTTTCATGTTTCAAGACAATAACCATGGCTACCAAGACAGCCTACTTGGGAGCTTCAAAAACATCAATCAGTTTCATAGTTAGCAGCATTGTCTTTCTTTGTATGAAGTGGAGTGTGCCCCTGTCATCACAGAGCAGACAAAAGGAGCTGTATAGAGAAGGAAAGCAATGCCTGCCTCTTCTCCATGGAAGGGCAGTGAAGGGCAGAATTAGTCTATGCTCACTCCTCCACCTGCTTCCCAGATGTCTTTGACTGTTTTGCCTCTTATTTGTCTTTTCCCTCCAAACTTGTATTGTTTACATAAATAGGCAAAAAAAAAAAAAAAAAAAAAGTGCCTCTAACTTTGCCACAAACACTGCACAATTAAACTTGATTTTCAAGAGCTGTTTGGGATTATTTCCTCTGGACCAGATTTTCAGGTTTGTGATCTGAAACTTGAAAGTAAAGGAAAATCTCAAAGCAAGGATGGCTTTTAAAGCACTGGGTTTTTTTGTTTTTGTTTTTTTTTAATTCTTGTCTTTCTACCATTTCTCTGCCTTCCATTCTGTGGAAGGAAAAAATATTGGTTATATTTAATAAAAGCGTTACATGTTCTTTGCTTTCATTTATTCATTCAGTTAACAAATATTATTGAATGCACCTTTGTGTGAGCTAAGTGCTAGGAATAGATTAGATGGATGGATGGATGGATAGATAGATAATCAACAAAACAGATAAAGTCTTAATGGAGCTTATACTCTTCTGAGTTAGACAGGCATTAAATAAAATTCATAACTGCTACGTGAAAAAATTACTAGGGGCACCTAATTTAGCGTAGAGGGTCAGGGAAGGCTTCTCTGAGAGAGTGACACAGTTGAACATCTGAAATATATTTGAAGATTATTCTAGATATTCTGGATACATTTTCCGATAAAAAATAAATAGAAAGGTGTGGACATATACATCTAAGTAGAGATATTTGTTTTTCTAGGTTTAAAGCCTAGAATTACCTAGTAAACTTGTATTTTCTAATTCTATGAAAGAAAACCAAAAACTAAACCCACTGCCGTAGAGTCAATTCCAACTCATAGCAACCCCACAGGACAGAACTGCCCCATAGGGTTTCCAAGACTGTGAATCTTTAGGAAAACAGACTTCCACATTTTTCTCCCACAGAACGGCTGGTGGGGTCTAAACCACGCACCTCTTGGCTAGAAGGTGAGTGCTTTAACCACTGTACCACCAGAACTCCTTTGCATGAGAAAAAATCCCAAACAAAAATACCTTATTTGTTGGTATAAATGGGACTTACTAAATAAAGTGACAGAGTAAAGACAAAATAGACTTTCCTTTAGATGTGTAAGAAAAGGATTTAAAAATTCAGTAGGAGTGAGAGAGTGAGTCTTTTTGATGTTATAAACAGAATCAAGCCCTTCTTTGATTACACCTCCGTTATTGTAAAGAAGAATAAAATATGTAATTTTAGTAATTTTTCTAGACACGGCCTTGATTTAACTTTAGAACTTCATTATAAATCCTTGAAATATAATGTACCTCAAGGTAGGACTGCCTTGGACCCATCCCCAGTGAAATTACTGAAATAACAAGATAATATCTCACATTTATAACTTGCTTTCTAGCTTATAAAATGCTTGCATATAAATTAATAGCCTGCCTGATTCTCAAGACAAATCTTTGAATAGGTATGATTACTGTCCTCAATATAATGAAGAAACAGAGTGTAAATGATCTGCTCATAGTCAAACTGTGAGAGGGGAAATTGAGTTTCAAATCTCTGACACCAAAGCTTTTGGTCTGCCTGCCATACCACACTGCCAACCATTATTGTAAGTCATAGAGACCTTGAGGCTATCCCAAGAGGAGAACAGATGAATGTTTCACATAGTGAAATGCCAATAAGATAATCATACTTTCTACCATGTTACTTCATAGAATGCAAGAGGTAACCACCTCAAATTATCCTTGGTTTTTTTAGAGACCCATTATGAGACCACACATTCAGGAGCAGGGCAAAAAAATCCTAACATTTAACTTGGTTTTGGAATACTTTGTTCCTAGTGCCTACAGAGGCAAACTAGGCTCAGGTGAGACCCACAATCTCATAGGTGCATTTCTGTCACAAGTGTCCTTTATAAAGAAGGATGCAGAAGAAAGAGAGAGGTCCCTAAATAAAGTAAAAACTTGCAAGAATCCTGAGAATGTCTCCTCCTAGAGCAAAATTTAGTGTACAGCGTTCTTTGTAAGCCTGATTTGCTCTTTAAAAGAGACCTAAATTTCCTCTAGATAGGATGTATATACATACATATACATGTACATATACATATACATACATACATATACATATACATACATACATATATGGGAGCTCTGGTAGCATAGTGGCTAAGACACTTGCCTGCTAATCAGACAGCTGGCGGTTCAAACCCACCAGCTACTCCTCGGAAGGAAGGTTGGGCAATCCTACTTCCGTAGTGGTACTGCCTCGGAAACCCAAGGAGGGGTTGCTATGAGTCGGGGCTGACTCGACAGCAAATAACAACAACATATATATATATATATATATATCCTCTGGATATACATGTGTTTGTGTGCCCCCTAATAGTGTCAACAACTAAAGAAAAGTTCCTGCCTATAAGCAAGATAGGAATAAGAATAATAATGATAATGGCAGTGTGGAGAATGGGACCCTTTTACCTATTTTGTCTCTGTTGCTCTAAAATAATTCCACTTCAGGCAATTTAAAAATCATTGAATTATTTTCCATTTTGAAGCATTTAGGTACAATATACCTAATTTCTGATGATAAGAAAAATTGTTTTCTAAAATCACAATATCTGAGATTGACTGACATTGTTGATCGACCAGTTCAGAATTCATTTTTAATCTGCTTCTCACTTGCTTGGGATCTCTGGTGGCATAGTGCCTAAGGCACTTGACTGCTAACCAGAAGACTGGTGGATTCAAACCCACCAGCCACTCCTCCAGCCAGGAAGACTGGGCAATCTACCTCCGTAGAGATACTGCCTCAGAAACCCAAGAAGGGGTCGCTGTGAGTTGGAATCGACTCTATGGCAGTGAGTTTGGTTTTGGTTTTGATTCTCACTTGCTTTCTCCTATTAAAAGCTAGAAAGGCCAATGCTAGGGGAAGCCATGTGACCTGGTCCTAGCCAATGAAACATGAGGAAAGTCTAATGGGAGGTTTCTGGAAAAGGTTTCAATTTACTCTTAAATAGATGGTAGTTGATTTCCAGTTCTCTCTACTCCTTGCCTTTCTTTTGGCTGTGCTGCTCAGAGCAATTGTAACTTGTTTGTGACCATGAGTATGAGGTCATAAGGATGAAGGGCCAACAAGCTATAAAAGACATGGCAGAAAGACAGAATATGAGTCTTGGAGTGATAATCAGTTGAACTAATACCAGCGATTATCGACCTCCATCCTTCCTATACATGAGAAAGCAAATCCCTATTTGTTTAAGCCACTGTTCCTCAGATGTCCTATCATGTGCAACTGAAAATATATAGCTGATAACACTGGGTAGCTCTGAGCCTGTTAGTTAATGAATTTGACCCTAAGTTTTCTTGTGCATAAAACAGGAGAGGAAAGTTGAACTCCTTTAGATGTAAGAATTCTCTCATTCAAAAAGTACATTGGCCATAGGGCATTCAGAAACGTAAAAATAAAAGATACTGCATATTTTTCTAGCTTCTGTTTTAATTTTATAAATAGCACTGTCTTTGTAGTACCATGGGGATACAAAATAGTACATATTTTCAACATAATACTTTGCTGTTATTTGTTTACTGTTGATATATCATTTTAATGCAAAGTGCTTTGTGTTTTCATAATTCTTCTCAAGTGTGGATCCCAGTTAATGCCATGAGGAATTTCCACTGCACCTCCATGGAAAGCCAAAATAATTTTTGGTGTTAAAAGTACACATAATTTCTATTCCCCCATATAAGTATATACCAAACTTTGGGCCTATCACTGAAGAGTATCTATTTTGAGAGGACCAAGATTTTAATAACAAAAGACCTATCAGTCATGGCCTTACTCTGAGCCCTGCACCAGGAAAATACTTTTTCCAATGACAACTCTGAAGAAAAAGCCTTTTTCTTGTTGCTATTTAAAGATCTCTATGGGAGGTAATGTTTGAGCATTGGCAAGAAAGTACCTTCAAAGGCATAAGAATGGAAGTAAGGGCTATGAAAAGTACTTTGTAAGTAGATTTGCAACAATAGACTTCCAGGGAATGAATATTACCTTCATTTTCTGTAGGAGGCCGTGTTATCACAATAAAGATAAACTTCTCACATATCATTTGAAGAATTATAAGTGATAGAAGGATCTTACCTCTGAAACCTAAATTCCTAAGGAATTACTTTTATTTTCGATCTTCAAAATCAGGACTTTTTAAACAGCATGTTTAGCTAGTGAGCAGAATCTTTAAGAGGGTGTTAACAAAGTAGAAAGCTTAAAAATAATAATGTGTCAGTTTCATGCTCTTCAAATTTTAGCAGTTAAATTAATATGTGAAAAACAACAGATAATCTTTCTGTAATTAATAATTTATTACTGCAATAACTTCAATAATCGTAAATCTGCATGACTTAAGATATAGTTCTTGTCTTGGTTTGGTTTAAGTGGTAGGTAGAATAGTAAAAGATTACAGTTTAATGTACTATTCTTTTGTAAGTTCCTTTGTAAAAAATCTCTCAAAATAGATTTATATTATACTGAGTTTAACATGAGTAATACGTAAAAAAAGGATTTTCACTAAACTGACAAATTATTTATAGTTTTCAGAGATGGAGCTTAAACTAGACAGGATGTCACACAATTTCTGAGAACTTAAAAAAAAAATCAAATAGAATGTATCTTACTTCTTTGTAAGTGAATCTTGGTAAATTTGTTCTTGTCTGTATGTGACAAATGATGTTGTTGTTATATGCTGTCAACTCAGACCTGACTCATAGCGACCCCTCCTTGAGTTTCCAAGGCAGTATCACTACGGAAGTAGATTGCCCAACCTTCCTTCCCAGGAGTGGCTGGTGGATTTGAACGACCAGCCTTCTGGTTAGCAGTCAAGTGCCTTAGGCACTATGCTACCAGAGCTCGTAAAATGGTCCTTTCCCATACCATGGTGGCATTTCCCATCAACTTTAAACACCCATTCTCAGGAGAGATCATACAGAGGGGTCCTCTGTATTTCAATTAGCAAAAAAACAAAAGTGAAAAGTTAAAACATCTCACTTTCATTACTAACCTCTTAGACTCACCCCAGCCATTTTCCTTCTCTATTCCTGTGTTGCCAGAGCTCTGGTAGCGTAGTGCCTAAGGCACTTGACTGCTAACCAGAAGGCTGGCGATTCAAACCCACCAGCCACTCCTTGGAAGGAAAGTTGGGCAGTCTACTTCCATAGTGATACTATCTCAGAAGGGTTGCTATGAGGTGGGTCGACTCCACAGCACATAACAACAACAACATTCTTCTGTTAAGGTGGTTAAGATTTGATAGAGACAAATCAGATAACTGAGCAGATGGAAACCAGTTTAGATCCCTACTGGCCTTCAATAAATCAAACAAAACCAAACTCACTGCTATCCAGTAAAATCCGACTCATAGCCACCCCTCCTTGGGTTTCTGAGGCAGTATCACTATGGAATTAGATTGCCCAATCTTCCTTCCCAGGAGTGGCTGGTAGGTTTGAACCGCCAAAACCTTCTGGTTAGCAGTCAAATGCCTTAGGTACTACATTCCTATTGTCTGCTTACTCTCCTATACTTCACAATGATTCTTTTAAACGACTTCTCTTCCCGAACTCCATCCTCTTCCATATTCCTTATATTCTCAGAACATTGTCTCCTCCTAAAACAAACAACTTTCAAGCAGAAAATTTCTTCAACCTCCAGTTACTAAATACTGTTACATCTCCCCTCTCTTCCTTTCACCCTGTAAAATGTAGGAAGTGTTTTCCTCTTCTTATTCAAGTCCAATCTCTTCATATATTCTGTAGATTTCATTATTTTGTATCTTCTTAGGAAACTCACAGGCTTTTTGTTCCCAGGTTTTGTGTTTAGTAAGCGAATATTTAAATAATTAAAAGTTGAAAAATTACAGCAGATATATTAAAGTCTCTTTCTCATTCCCAGTCACCTAAATTTCCTCTTTGAGATAGGTGTTGTTGGGAAAAAATTACAAAAAAACAAATCTACTTTCAACCCAGAAAACCTCACCACAAAAATAAGAGAAAGAAAAGTTGTGTTATTGAATAAGCATTAAACCAGAAGATGATGCATTACGTGCAGTCTACTTAAGAGATTGCAAAGACAGAAAGAAATCTTATCCTTTATACAGCTAAGCGGATACAACTCATTACATTCATGTTTAAGATAAAAATTGCTAATTTTACATCTTTATGGCAGGATGCCTAAAGTTATGCTAATCTCCTTCCAGGAACTGGGAGGTAAGGGTGTTAGCTCTCTTGATGATTACATTTCAGAAGAGATAGCTCCCAGGTCCTTGAAGAAACATCCTTGATTCATGTGCTTTTCAGAAAGAGAATTTTGAAAGAACATGGGAGGAGGGGAAGTTCTTCCCTTGTTCTCTAGACTAAAATCAAAAACCAAACCCACTGCTGTCGAATCTATTCTGAGTCATAGTAATCCCCATTGGGTTTCCAAGGCAGTAAATCTTTATGGATGCAGATTGCCCCATCTTCCTCCCACAGGAACTCTGATGGCCTAGTGCCTAAGGCATTTGACTGCTAACCAAACCCACCAGCCATTCCTCTGAAGGAAGAGGGGGCAATCTACTTTCCCAATGATACGGCTTTGGAAACCCAAGGAGGGGTCTCTATCTGAACCCACTGGCAGTGAGTTTTTTTTTTTTTCCCCCCCTTCCACAGAGCAGTTGGTGGGTTTGAACCACCAACCTTCTGGTTAGCAGTTAAATGCCTTATGCATTGTGCCACCAGATCTCCTTTTGTTTTCTATCGGGAGAACGAAAACATATCATTTTCTTTTTGTATTTTTCCTTACTGTGTCCTGACAGAGATAGTATGCACTAAGAAACTATTTTTAATTCTCCTAGAATCCAGATTTCTGGTGTCCATGGAGTTGAGATGACCTACATAAGCCATTTGCCTTTAGGTGTCCTTTTGAACCTTGAGCCTGTAAGGAATTGGTTTTCCTAAAGTCATCTTCAAGTCAAACAACAGCCTAGTAAGCAGCTTAGCAGAGAACATATGGTGTTAGGCATTGGGTTTTTTGGAGAATTATCTATATGCATAGTTAGAGAAACAGGAACTCCAGGTCTGACTGGAAGCTGTGTTTTAGAATATATTGTTGTTGTTGTTGTTATGTGCCTTCGAGTCGGCCCTACTCATAGCGACCCCTCCTTGGGTTTCCGAGGCAGTATCACTACGGAAGTAGGATTGCCCAACCTTCCTTCCAAGGAGTGGCTGGTGGGTTTGAACCGCCAGCCTTCTGGTTAGCAGGCAAGTGTCTTAGCCACTATGCTACCAGAGCTCCCATAGTAGGTTCTTAATGATTGTTTTCAAAACTAACTGACCCTGAAACTGCACATTCTCTGATTCTATCTCCTGAAAAAACAATATGAAAGGAATTGACAATGACCTTTAGGAGTCTACCCTGCCCAGACCCCACCTATATACCTTGCTTTCATTATCCCCTCTTTGGGTCACCTTCCTGATACTTCCAGTTTAAAGTTGCCTGATTCAAATTTTATCTACTCAAAAACAAACAAAAAAATGTTCTATCACACTAAGTTCTGTTGTTTCTCTGTGCATTTAGGTATGAAATAGCATACACAACATATGTATGTATAGATATATACATACATATTCTTTCTTGATTCCTAAATAAATAAATGAAGAAAGCAATAAACTTTGCACAGTTGCATGTGTTATTTGTTTAAATATATATCTTGGAAACAATACTAGTTCATATAATATTTGCAGTACAGTGAATTACTTCATATACTTCTAGCCAAAGTCCTCCATTTTATGATGTATTGTAAACCCTAGCCCCTATACCTATGGTTATGGTCCCATTTTGAAGTGTATGTTAGTGAAGCAGGATTAAGGAAGGGTGAATCTGAGTCACTGCCTGACAAGCAGATGTAACTTAAATCACCACCCTTAGTTCTTAGTTCCTTTTTTTTTCAATTGTGCTTTGGGTGCAAGTTTACAGAGCAGTTTGTTTTACATTCAACATTATGTGTTCATTTGGTTTCACTCCCCATTTACCATGGCCAACCCTAAGCCAGTCTCCTCCCCTCCCTTCCCACTAAACCTTTCCCATGCCCCTCATAGTTACGCACTCCTGTGTGTCCTGCATTTCCTCTGTGCGAATGTTGCCCCTCTGGTGCCCTGTGGTCAATTGCTCCAAAAGATGCATCTCCATAGAGTATGTGGGTGCATCACCCTGGGTTGAGTGGTCTTATTTACTATTGGGCTGAGAGCCAGTCCCTGGGAGTGAGTTTTATTCCAGGCCTGAAGTGTATCCCAGGGACATAGTACTGGGGGTCCCACCAGGCTCCTTCTGAATAGTAGTTCTGGTCATTATTGTGTTTTTGGATTTTGTTCCATGTTTTTCCTCCCACTCTATCCAGGATCTCCAGTTTTGATCCTTTCCTGAGTGGTTGGCATTGGTAGCCAAGCACCATCTAGTTCTTCTGGTCTCAAGGTCTGTCATGTCCTTGAGCTGATTGCTTCCAAATGTCCTTGGTTTTTTGCACTCTTCTTTGCTTCTGATGATAGGAGACCATTAGCTGCATCTTAGATGGCCACTTGAAAGCTTTTAAAACCCAGTCGCTGCTCACCAATGTAGGTTGTGAGACAAGATTTTTATGTATTTTTTTGTGGCAATTGAGTCTGGTGTGCCCCGATATTATGGTCCTGAGTCGGTAGATCCGTTGGATCTCTCTCCCACACTGTCTGGCTATCTGTGAGGGATTGCTCTTTGTCTGTGTTCTGTTGTTTCTGTAAGGATTATGGGTATTTTATATCACTGGTATCTGTGCAAGATTGGCTTCAGCTGAATCTATCCTTGGTCTAGAGTATAATCCTGTTCACTGACCCCCATCTGATATTCACAGATGTTTATGTGTTTATCTGTAGTCTGGTGTTTGGTGTTAATGGTAATGCAGTATTATGGATATGCTGGTATTAGCCTCTATCGTCTATATCTTATGTGCACAATTCAGCGTCCTCCCTTTCCCCAGTGTTATCATATTGGTCACAGACTCTTTCCATACCATCCCTCCCCTTGCCCACCTCAGTGTGTGGCCCACAACTAGTCCAAAATTATTCCCTCCTCTTCCCTCCCCACCCCAGTAACTTACAAAGAGAGTTCCCTTCCTTAAGCAAACCCTTCCTTGTCTTTTTATAGTAATGGGGTAATATAATATTTGTCCTTCTGCGAGTGACTTATTTCATTTAGCAGAATGTCACATTATAAGATGGTTTGCATATTCTTCATTGTTCTTTAATGTAGCATAGTATTCCTTTGTGTGAATGTACCATAATTTGGTTATCAATTCATCTGTTGATGGGCATTTTAGGTTGTTGCCATCTCTCTGCTGTAATGAATTGTGCCATGATGAACACAGGTGTGCATATGTCTGTTCGTGTCCTGCCTCTCACCTCTTTAGGATATATTCCTAGTAATGGAATTGCTGGGTCAAATGGTATTTCTGTTTTCAGTTTTTTAAGGAAACACCATGCCGTTTGCCACAATGGTTGTACCATTTTACAATTCCACAGCAGTGTATAAGAGTTCCAACCTCTCCGCAACTTCCCAGCATTTGTTATTTTCTGTCCTGTTGAACTTTGATATTATTACTTGGGTGAGATGATATCTCATTGTTGTTTTTATTTGCATCTCTCTAATGACTAAAGATCACAAGCAATTCCTCATGTGTTTGTTGGCCGCCACGATATCATCTTTAGTGAAGTGTCTGTTCATGTCTGTCACCCATTTTTCAATTGGATTGTTTGTCAATTTGGTGTTGAGTTTTCTATAGATTTGGTTTGAAGTTTTCTATAGATTTTGGAGATAAGTCCCTTGTCATAGGCAAGTATTTTCTCCCAATTTGTAGGTTCTCTTTTTACCCTTTTAATGAAGTCTTTCAATGTGTATAAGAATTAATTTTTAAAAGGTCCCAGTCATCTAGTTTCTCATTTACCTCCTGTGCATTCTGGGTTATGCTTGATATTCTATTTATGCTCCTAGATTTGCCCCTAATTTACCTTTGATGAATTTTATACTTTTGGGTTTTACATTTAAGTCTTTGATCCAACTTGAGTTTGTTTGTGTGTATGGGCTGAGGTATGGGTCCTGTTTCATTTTTCTGCAAGTGGATATTCCATTTTGCCAGCACCATTTGTTAAAGAGGCTATCTATGTCCCATTAAATGGGTTTTGGACCTTTGTCAAAGATCAGCTGTCCATAGATGGATGGGTTTTATTTCTGTGTTTTCAATTTTGTTTCACTGGTCTATCTGTCTATCACTGTACCAATACCACACTGTTTTGACTACTGTGGCTATATAGTAGGTTTTAAGATTTGGGAGTGTGAGAACTTGCACTTTGTTCTTCTTCAGTTGTTGTTGTTGTTATATGCCATCGAGTCAGACCCGACTCATAGCGACCCCTCCTTGGGTTTCCGAGGCAGTATCACTACGGAAGTAGATTGCCCCATCTTCCTTCCGAGGAGTGGCTGGTGGGTTTGAACCGCCAGCCCTCTGGTTAGCAGTCAAGTGCCTTAGCCACTATGCTACCAGAGCTCCCTCTTCTTCAGTAGTGCTCTGCTTATTTGAGGTCTCTTTCCTTTCCACATGAAGTTAGTAATTGGTTTTTCCATGTCCTTAAAAAATGTTGTTGGTATCTGGATTGGGATTGCATTGAATGTGTAGATTGCTTTAGGTAGAATTAACATTTTCACAATATTCAGTGTACCTATACATGAACAAGGCAGGTTCCTCCATTTATGTAGATCCTTGTCTCCTGAAGTAGTGTTTTGTAGTTTTCTTTGTATAGGTCTTCTGTGTCTCTGGTAAGATTTATTCCTAGATATTTTATCTTTTTAGTAGCTATTGTAAATGGTATTCTTTCCCTTATTTTTTTCCCAGCTGTCTCTTTGTTGGAGCAGAGGAATCCAACTGATTTTTGTATGTTGACCTTGTGTCCTCCCACTTTGCTGAACTTATTAGTTGCAATAGTTTTTTTGCTGAGTCTATGTACAAGATCACCATCCACAAATAGAGATAGTTTTACTTCTTCTTCGCCAATTTGGATGCCTTCTATTTCTGTTTCTTGCCTTATTGCCCCTGGCGAGGACTTCCAATACAATGTTAAATAGGAGTGGTGATAAAGGGCATCCCTGTCTGGTTCCCGTTCATAAGGGAAATGCTTCCAGTCTTTCTTTATTTATGATAATGTTGGCTGTTGGTTTTGCATATATGCCCTTAATTATGTTGAGGAATTTCCTCTCTATCCCTATTTTGCTGAAGGTTCTGCACAGGAATAAGTATTGTATTTTATCAAATGCCTTTTCTGTGCTGATTGATATGATCATATGTGTCTTTTTTGTTTTGTTTTGTTTATGTGGTACATTACATTGATTGTTTTTCTGATTTTGAACCATCCTTGCATACCAGGTATGAATCCCACTTGGTCAGCATGTATTATTTTCTTGATATGTTGTTGGATTCTGTTGGCTAGGATTTTGTTGAAGATTTTTGCTTCTATGTTCATGAGGGATATTGGTCTGTAGTTTTCCTGTTTAGTGGTGTCTTTCCCTGGTTTTGGTATTAGTGTTATGCTTGCTTCATAGAATTAATTTGGGAGTATCCATGTTTTTCTGTGTTCTGGAATAGCTTGAGTATTATAGATGATATAGATGTCATAGATGTCAACTCTTCCCTATTTGGTAAAATTCTGCAGTGAAACCATCAGGGCTAGGACTTTTTCTTGTGGGAAGTTTATTTTATGAACTGTTCAGTTTCTTTCTTTGTTACGGGTCTGTTCAAGTATTCTGTCTCTGACTGGGATAGTTTAAGTAGGCCTTGTGATTCCAGAAACTAGTCCATCTCTTTAGGTTCTCAAATCTGTTAGAGTACAGTTCTTCATAATATTCTGTCAGTGTCCTTTTTAATTCAGTTGGTTCTGTTGCGATGACACCCTTTTCATTTACTATTCTTGTAATTTGCATAGTCTCTTTCTTTTCTTTTGTTAGATTTGCCAGTGGTTTGTCAATTTTGTTAATCTTTTCAAATAACCACATTCTTGTTTTATTGATTTTCTCTATTTTTTTTTGTTTTGTTTTCTGTTTCATTTATTTCTGCTCTGATCTTTATTATTTCCCTACTTCTAGATACTGTAGGATTCTTTTATTGTTCTTTTTCTAATTGCTGGAGTTGCTGAGTTAGAGTGTTGATTTTGTTTCTTTCCTCTTTTTTGATGTATGCATTTATTGTTATAGACCGACCTCTTAGTACTGCTTTCACTGTGTGACATAGGTTTTGGTAAGATGTATCCTCATCCTCATTTGTTTCTAAGAATTTTTTTTATTTCACTTTTTATTTCTTCTATTACCTAGTAGTCTTTGAGCAGTGTATGTTCAACTTCTACATGTTTGATGTCTTTTCCTCGATCTTCCTATTATTACTTTCTAATTTTATAGCATTGTGGTCTGAGAAGATGGTTTGTAGTTGCAGTGTAGTAAATTACTTAGTATGGCTTTTCTACCCATAAGTCATTGTAAACTCAGTGGTGGAATGAGCAACCGAGGAGCTCCTGATTGTAAATGTTATCTACCTGGGTTATTTCTGTTGGGCATGGCACAATGCAATGTTATGGGAGGCTTGCTCTCAGGTGCTTAGAATTCTGTTGTTATGATTGGTTGGTTTGGCCACTCTGCCAAGCTCAAAAGGAGGCCTCCTAGAAGCAGAACTCTCTCTCTGACTGCTGGTTGAGGATGATGTGCTGCTGAAAGAGACATGC
>NW_006921771.1:2643904-2649910 GCF_000298275.1 Orycteropus afer afer
CATGAACCCAGGAGAGAGGTGGTGGGTGCTTTGGGAGGAACGTTTGGAGAAAGGGCTGGAGGGAGGCAGCATGTCTGGCCTCACAGGAATAGGCTTTGGGCTATTGATGGTGATTCTGTCTTCCTCTTGTGGGATTAGAGGAGGTCATAACATGTGGCCTCCTTGCCGTTTTTGCAGTAGTATTTCAATGTTTTTGAATTTATTGAGGCTTGCTTTATGTCCTAACATAGGATCTATTCTGGAGAATGATCCATGTGCACTGGAGAAGAATGTGAATTGTGCTTTTGTTGGGTAGAGTACTCTGTATATGTCTATGAGGTTGAGTTGGTTGATTGTGTTGTTGAGTTCTTCTGTATCTTTGCTGAGTTTTTTTTTTAGTTGATCTGTCCCTGCTTGAAAGTGGTGTGTTAAAGTCGCCTAATACTATTGCAGAGTTGTCTATTTTCCCTTTCAATTCAATTTAATATTTACTTCATGTATTTAGGAGCACTTTCTTTGGGTGCATAGCTATTTATTATCATAATGTCTTCTTGATCAATTGACACTTTCATCATCATATACTGACCTTCTTTGTCTCTTATATTGTTTTTCACCTTAAAGTCTATTTTATTAGAAATTAATATTGCCACTCCTGCTCTTTTTTTGTTACCATTGGATTGGTCTATTTTTTTCCACCCCTTAACTCTTAATTCATTTATATCTTTGTGTCTAAGGTGAGTCTCTTGTAGGCAGCATATCGATGGGTCTTCTTTTCTTATCCAGTCTGCCACTCTCTTTCTCTTGATTGGTGCAATTAGTCCATTCACATTGAGTGTAATTAGTGATAAGTATGAATTGATTTCTGTCATTCTATTGTATGTTTGTTGTTGTTGTTGTGTTGTTGGAGTGTCCTTGGTCCATATACTTTTGAGTTCATTTTGTTGTCAAGTGTTTCCTCTCTTTTCTTCTGTATTGTTGGTTTTGTGTTTACTAAACTCATATGTTTTTCTTCCTTCTGGGTTTCCTTATTGGGATTGTTAATCTTCTCTGTGGTTACCTTGCAGTGAATTCTTGTCTCTATGTTTTTGGAACAGTCTGTTTTCCTTTCTGTTTGGAAGTTTTATACCTAGAACTTTTATTCCTTCTATTTGGTTAGTTGCTGTTGTTGTGTGCAGATTGCCTTCCTTGTTCTTTAGTGTACAATGTTTTATGGTCTTGAGTGTCTATTTCTGATTTGGTTTTAGTGTTGATGTCATGTGTCCTGATTTTGTTGTTCTCTGTTGTGGGTTCTCTATTGGAAGGACTTCCTTAAGCATTTCTTGTAGGGTTGGTCTGGTTTTCACAAAATCCCTTAATTTCTGTTCATCTGAGAATGTCTTGATTTCAACCTCATATTTGATGGACAAGTGGCTGGATATAGGCTTCTTGGTTGGAAGTTCTTTTCCTTCAGTGTTGTATATGTGCTGTCCCATTGCCTTTTTGCCTGTATGGTTTCTGCTGAGCAATCAGAACTCAGGCTAACTGTTTGATAATTATAAGTGATATTTCTTTTGTCCTGGGCAGCTTGCAAGATTCTTTTTTTTTTTTTTTTTTTTTTGTCTTTGGTTTTTGGAGAGTTTGATTATGATATGCCTAGATGTTTTTCTCTTGGGATCTATCCTGTATGGGGTTCTTTGAGCTTCTTGGACAAATATCTTTTCTTCCTTCATGATATGGGGGAGGTTTTCTGTTAGTAAGTCTTCCACAATTTTCTGTTTTTTTTTTTTGTTGTTGTTGTTGTTCCCTCTTCTTGTTCTGGAATTCCAATGAGGCATATGTTGTTTCTTTTCATGTCATCATATATAACTCTTAAATTCTCTTCATTTCTCTTAAATCTTTGTTCTGATTTTTCTTCATACAGGCTGGTGTCAAGGGTTTTATTGTCTAGCTGTGAAATGTATTTTTTAGCCACTTCTAGCCTATTCTTTTGTGTTTCCACTGTGTTGTGTAATTCTGTAATTCTGGTATTCATCTTCTGGATTTCTAACTGCTGTTTCTGTATGAGTTCAGATTGTGAATTAATCTTGTTATTATGTTCTTGAATGGTTTTCCTGAGTTCTTCCAGGGTACTTTCTGTGTTCTCTTTGATTCTGTTTGAGGTTTCCTTGAGCTCTTGTAGAGTTCTATAAACATACCTTCTAAATTCTTTCTTGGATAATTCTATTGCCTCCTCTTCCTCCGTGTTTAATGAGACTTTTGTTTGGGATTTTAATTCTATTGTCTTATCATGGGTTTTGTTGTTGTTGTTGTTATTTGATTTGAGATTGCCTGTTGTTTCCCAGACATTTTGAAGTTGTCTTTAACCATTAGTTATGTATTGATTTGTTTTGTCTTGATTTTACAATTTAATATTTTTGCAAAAGTGGAGTTGCTGTATTTTATTTTGGTTATTAATTCAGGTGTGTTGGGTTGCTCTGCAGTTTTCTTTGGGATGATGGAATCACTGTGTGGAATGTGGATGGAGGTCTCTGTTCATCATGAAGGGGGTTTAGGATTTGAGCTGGCAGGTGTTGTGGTGGCTTAATGTGGTTTTTCTATTGGATCAGGTAGGGGAGAGGCAGGGAAAGGAGGGAGAAAAGAGAAAAAAAACTCCAAGATGGCAGTAGCCATTCCCAGGATTTTGAGTAGGCTACTAATGATGATGATATACTACTACTCACAGCTCAAGTTCAGCAAAGACCCCAATGGTTAGAGGGCTGCCACTTTCTGCCAGGTTCAGACAGCCACAAAAACCCCATACTCCAGGACTTTCCATGCCAAAAAGCTGTCCTGGAATAGCTGCCTAGATTTTCACCATCAGTTCATCCCAGGGCCTATTCACTTGAGACATGCTTCTCTCTCTGCTCCCAATTCAGTGGCACCTGGAGCCAGAGGGGTCTCTGCTCCCTCCCAGTGATCCCACGTTTACTGATAAAAGCAGATGCTGAAGATAGATCCATGGAGTTGCTGCAGGTCCTCTGGTACATTCTCTCCACTGCCCCCAGGAGCCCTTTGATGCCCCATCTTGCTGGTCAGTCAGCACTCTGCAGCACAGGTTTACCTATTTTTATTCTTCCCAGTTGATTACATTGCCTCTTCCTCCTTTCTAATCCTACTCCCCTGAGTTTGGCATTCTCTGACTTAATGAGCTGTTCAGAGTGCCAGAATCCCTGCTTCAAACTGCTGCACCTTGTTTTTCAGGCACTAAGATGCTAGAGGGAACGAATGTGTGAGCTACAGTAAGATGACATCTTCCCATCCATCCTTAGATTTCTTGAAGGTATGGTCTGCATCCAATATATATGAACGTTCTGGCAAAGTTCTTTCTCTTGCTTCTGATCCTGCATGTGGTTCGTCATCAGCTAATCTCTGGTTCTTGGGACTATTGTCTGACCTGATTCAACATCTTCCACAGCCATGTGAGACAACAGCCTGTCATCTGAACTGTCTATTTGAATTGGTTGCTCCCTTCAACCACATGAGTGAGGAGAATCCTCCAGACTGATGCCTGACCTACAGATTTGGGACTTGCCAGCTTCCACAACCATGAGAGCCATTTCCTTGTCAGTTTGTGACTTCTGTGAGACGTTAAAGAAATGAGAGAACCCTAAATGAGAAGAAGAGTACTGAGAGGAGGAGGAGTTGATAGTAGAGATGATGGAGTAGTATAGCAGTTTGGAAAAATTGGCCATTTGGGACATTTTTAACCTCCACCTCATGGGGACCAGCTTTGTGCTGATCCTTCTAAAAGAACTTCTTCAAGCAATATTAGTTCATTGTTTTTTTACTGCATAGCATAAGTTATGGATGTACAAAAATCTATTTGGCTTGACCCTATTGATGGATATTTAGGTTGTCTCAAACTTGCTATTATAAACAATGTTGCAATGAAAAAGTTTGTACATTATGTCATATATGTGCAAATATACTGATAGGTTAAATTTCTGTCAGTGAGATTGAAAAGCAAAAGGGTAAATGCAGTTATAATTTTGTTAAATATTGCTAAATTGTTCTCCCTAGAGGTCCAACCAAACTACACTCCAATCAAAACTATATGAAACTGATAACACTCACTCAAAAGTTTTTTGCTCATCTCACAGGTGGAAATGGACAATATTTCTCTTATTATGTATTTCTCATATTATGAGCAAGATCGAGCATCTTGTCAAATATTTAAAAGCCATTTATAACTCTTTTCCTTTGAAATATCTGTTCATTTCCTTTTACTATTTTCCCATCTTGCTGTTGTGAGTTTTTTCAATTTGTTTAAATTGATTTGTAGGGCTATTTATATATAAAGACAGCTGTTTGTAATACGAGTTGCTGTATACATAAACATATATACATTTGACCATGCAGAAAATTTTTAAGAGTCAAATTTATTTAAATTTTAATTTTATGGCATCTGGCTTTTATTATATACTTAGAAAGTCCGTCTCTACTCCAAGATTATAAGAAAAAAAATTTTATGATTTTTCTCTACCATTTTATGGTTTCTGGTATTTTTTTTTTTTTTTTAATTGTGATTTGGGTGAAAGTTTACAGAGCAAATTCACTTTCCATACAGCAGTTCACACACACATTGTCTCATGACATTGACTACAATTTATCCCAACACAACAGCTACCCTCCCACTTCCTCCCGATAGTTATATGGTTTCTGTTTTTAAAGTTTTCTTCATACAAATATTCCATATTATCTGTTAAGATCATTTGCAAACATTTTATCATTTTATTGCTATTATACTCAAACCAAACTTGCTGCCACTGAGTCAATTCCAACTCATAGCAACACTATAGACCAGAGTAGAACTGTCCCATAAGGTTTTAAGGCTGTAAATCTTTATGGAAGCAGATTGTCTCATCTTTCTCCTGCACAGTGGCTGGTAGGTTCAAACTGCTGAGCTTCTTGTTAGCAGCTGAATGCCTTAACCACTGTGCCACCAGCACTCCTGTTGTTATTTTAAGTTGGTCCTATATACTATTAGGACCCACTTGTTTTTATTTCTCAACTGGTTATTTCAGTATATGTAGACTAATAATTTCTGTATATTAATTTTGTACTCCCTCACCCTAATGAATTTTCTTAAGTTTTAGGTTTTTAGTTAAATGTCATGGGATTTTCAAGTGTACAATTGTGTCAGTTGCAAATAGTGATAATTTAAGTTCTTCCTTTCATTAATGGTGATAGTAAATACTTATTTTCTTATTCAGATAATCTTACATTTTAAATTATTTTCTAACTCCCTAATATAATAAGCTTCTCCCTATCCAATAAACCCACTGACTTTTAATTGACTCTGACTCATAATGTCCTTATAAAATCCAACTCACTGCCATCGAGTCAGTTCTGACTCATAGCGACACCCATTGAGTTTCCAAGGCTGCAAATCTTTACAGAAGTAGATTGTCCCATCTTTCTTCCACAGACTGGCTTGTGGGTTTGAACCACTGACCTTCTTGTTAGCAACCAAATGCCTTATCCACTATACCACCAGAGCAACTTTATAGGACAGAATAAAACTGTCCCACAGGATCCAAGGCAGTAAATCTTTACCAAGGCAAACTGCTACATCTTTGTCCTGCTTAGCAGTGGTAGGTTCAAACTGCTGCTGACCTTTTGGTTAGCAGCTTTATCCTTAACCATTGTGCCACCAGACCTCCTTCCCCTATCCAACAGATCCTTCTAATTTTGAAAAATCCTCTATGGACACCACGTTGCTCTCCTGATCACCTTTGTAGTATGATTTGGGGCATTGTTTCTGGCTACTAGTCTCCAATATGGCTCAGTAAGCTTCCCAGAGATTCAATGAACTATGTTATGTTGTTGTTATGTGCTGTCGAGTCAAACCCGACTCATAGCGACCCCTCCTTGGGTTTCCGAGGCAGTATCACTACGGAAGTAGGATTGCCCGACCTTCCTTCCGAGGAGTGGCTGGTGGGTTTGAACCGCCAGCCGTCTGGTTAGCAGGCAAGTGTTTTAGCCACTATGCTACCAGAGCTCCCTATC
>NW_006921771.1:2650495-2655493 GCF_000298275.1 Orycteropus afer afer
ACAACAACAACAACAGCATGTTGTTGTTGTTAAGTGCCGTTGAGTCGTTTCCGACTCATAGTGACCCCATGCACAGCAGAACGAAACACTGCCTGATCCCACGCCAGCCCCACAATCCCTGCTATACTTGAGCCCATCATCACAGCCACTGTGTCAATCCATCTCGTTAAAGGCCTCCCCCTCTTTCGTCGACCCTCCACCCTACCAAACATGACATCCTTCTCCAGGGAATGGTCTAGCATAGGCCAATGTTATGAGTTTTATAGTTGAATATCCAACTGTCTACCCAACATATTTACTATGATGTCACATTTGTACCTCAAATGTGAAGTTGTATTTGCCCCCAAAATTGTCTTTTTCCAGTGAATGGCATCACAATCTATCTACTTAGTGCTTATATCAGAAATCTTAAAATCATTCTTGATATTGTCTGTCTTACCCTGAAATCCAACCAATCCCCCAGGCCTTACCAATTTTATTTCAACTCTATCAGCTTCTCTATTTTCACCACTCTGAAACTAACCTCCATCATTTTTTGCTTGAATTACTATATCAACTTAACTGATATCTACATTCATTCTTTTTCTCACCAATCCATTCTCTCTATGGTAGTCAGATTGTGTTTTCCTTCAAAAATGGAAAATTGCTCATGTTTGTTCCTTTATTAAGAATCTTTCAATGCCTTCCCATTACTGTTAAGATGAAGTCCAAAATACACAATGTGACCTATAAGAATGCTTTATCTGTCCCCTTTCTATTATCTAAGCTCTTATCCCACTCCTTTCTTCTGTATTAGTCAATCCAGTCAGAAAAAGCAGAAATCAAGAACTCCTTTAGTGAGTGAGATATTACCTGGATAGAAAGCTGCTACCCTCCCTGGGCCAAATTCACTTTTCTCTGATATGCTGGAAGTGCTGTTCCTGTTCCTACTGCAGCTGGAACTACACAGGTGTTTATCTTTCTATAGATGTTCCTTAAAGTCTCTATTGATTCTACTAGAACTGCCAGAAGGAGCTCTGGTAGCATAGTGCCTAAGGCACTTGACTGCTAACCAGAAGGCTGGTGGTTCAAACCCACCAGCCACTCCTCAGAAGGAAGGTTGGGCAATCTACTCCCGTAGTGATACTGCCTCAACAACCCAAGGAGGGGTCGCTATGAGTCTGGGCCAATTCAACAGCACACAACAACAACAACAAGAACTGCCAGAAGCGGGGGTGAGGGGGAAGACTTTCTACCTTCTAACTGGACCAATAAACAACATCATGATACATGGAGAAAAGATTGAAATTGTCAAAGATTTCATATTACTTGGTTCCACAATCAATGCCAATAGTAGCAGCAGTCAAGAAATCACATGATGTATTGCACTGCCCAGATCTGCTGCAAAAGACTGCCTTAAATTGCTGAAGAGCAAAGATGTCTCTTTGACTAAGCTGTGCCTAAGCCAAGCCATGATGTTTTTAATCACTTCATGTGCATGTGAAAGCTGGATAATGAATAAGGAAGAGCAAAGAAGAGTTGATGCTTTTGAGTTGTGGCATTGGCAAAAAATACTGAAAGTACCATGGACTGTCAGAAGAACTAACATATCTGTCCTGGATGAAGTGCAGCTAGAATGCTCCTTGGAAGTGAGAATGGCTAGACTTCGTCTCACCTACTTTGGTCATGTTGTCAGAAGGGACCACTCCCTGGAGAAGGATATCATGCTTGGTAAAGTGTGGGGGGGGGGTCATCAAAAAAGGGGAAGACCCTCAATGAAATGGATTGACACAGTGGCTGCAATGATAGGTTCAGGTATAGCAAGGATTGTGAGGCTGGTGCAGGACCAGGCAGCGTTTTGTTCTGTTGTACATAAGGTCACTATGAGTTGGAGCTGACTGGACAACACCCAACAACAACAAAAAATCCTGCCAGGAGCTCTGGTGGTGCAGTGGTTAAGGCATTTGGCTGCTAACCAAAATGTCACCATTTGAACCCAATAACAGGTCCATGGAAGAAAGATAAAAGGCAGTGTATTTCTGTAGTGATTTATAACCTTGGGAATTCAGTGGGGATTGCTGTGAGTCAGAATTAACTTGATTGCAGAGAGTTTGCCTTAGTTTTGGAATGTCCTGTCAGTGCTGCCTAGTGGCAGAAATTAATAGAACGTGAGTTGACAAAGCGTCTACAAGATATAGTTTGGAGGCTTCCAACCCCTGTGATTCAGAGTAGAACTCAGAAGGTCAGGAATGGAGCTGAGAATTAGACAAATGACTGGCACTACTCCTAATTGTTCAAATTGAAAAAAAACAAAACAAAACAGCAACAACAACAAAAAAAAACCTGTAAGCTTTATAGCCAAACCTTTAAAAGTACACATACACAGTTTTCATATGGCTAATGTGGATTTATCTTTGTGTCTTAGCTTAAATGACAGTTCACCAAGGAAGCTTTTTTTTGACCTCACATATTAATTTAAACTCAAATCTGTTGCCATCTAGTTGATTCTGACTAATAATGACTTTATATGACAGAGTAGAGCTGCTCCATAAATTGTCCAAGGATTTATGGAAGCAGACTGACACATCTTTATAGGAGTTGCTGATGGGTTCCAACTGCCAATCTTTCAGTTAGCAGCAGAGTGCTTAACCACTGCATCACTAGGGCTCTCACATATTAATTTTGATCCCTCAATATATACTGTCCAACACCTTGTGCTTTTCTTCATACCATTAATAAAATTGCGACTAAATAATTATCTGCATAGTTTGTTGTTGCTGTTATATGCCATCAAGTCAGCCCCGACTCATAGTGACCCCTCCTTGGTTTCCGAGGCAGTATCACTGCGGAAGTAGGACTGCCCAACCTTCCTTCCGAGGAGTGGCTGGTGGGTTTGAATCACCAGCCATCTGGTTAGCAGGCAAGTGTCTTAGCCACTATGCTACCAGAGCGCCTCTGCATAGTTTAGCAAATAATTATTCTTAATATTTTTCTCCCTTGCTAAACTTAGAAGTCATTGAAGAGAAGGACCTGCATGTCTTGTTCATTGCCATATCTCTACTGGATAGAACATGTGGACTAATTATTCACTGAATAAATGAAATGTATTTTCTAGTGTAGCATTCAGATGGATAGTTCTTTCATTTAGATGCTCCTGGGACAAAACATTTAATAAGTCTAGGCAAAAGGGCCAGTTTCAAAGGGATTTCTCTCCTATTGGTATAATGATTGACAGAAATGGCAATCTGAGTAAGTTTATCTGGATAAATTGTGTTAGAAATATGAATGCTTACATATTTTTCAATAATTTAGTGTATTGCACTAATTTAAATAACCATGGAGATAGTATGGAAATAAATGGAAAAAGACAAATCTGAGAAATTAAATAGATGGAATTCTTATGAAATACATTAAGGGAAGGAGTAAAAGGGACAAAAAAAACTTTAGAAAGCACAGACTCCCTTTAACTCTGAGGTTCTAGAGTAGGCAAGCACTGTAACCACTGCACCACCTGGGCTCTTTCTATATTGAGTATTAAAAAAGAAAAACAAAAAATTCTCTGCCATCGAGTTGAGTCCAACTCATAGAGACCCTATAGAACAAACTGGAACTCCCATAGGGTTTCCAAGGCTGTAAATCTTTTCAGAAACAGAAAGCCTCATCTTTCTAGAAATCTTAAAATCCAGTTTCAGAGACAGAAACCCAGCTTAAACCTTAGTAGACTGGCAATAGCTCAGCTGCCTTCTTATACCTTACAGTCTCTGTTGTGCAACTCAAGAGCCAAATGAACCTAAAGGTGATGACCTAATGAATAGTACTAAATTGGGCAGCTACTATCCAGCTATTGAAGAGAATCAGTTCTATTCTTCTCATGATCAAATACCTTAATTCTTAGCTCTTGTCACTCACTATCTGAAAATATTTTGGCATAATAATGTATGTGAATATTTGGGTAAATAACTACAGGGACTTTCTTTGTTTTTCTTTTCATATGTGATGCTATCAAAGAAAAACATCACATATGAAAAGAAAAACAAAGAAAGTCCCTGTAGTTATTTACCCAAATATTCACATACATTATTATGCCAAAATATTTTCAGATAGTGAGTGACAAGAGCTAAGAATTAAGGTATTTGATCATGAGAAGAATAGAACTGATTCTCTTCAATAGCTGGATAGTAGCTGCCCAATTTAGTACTATTCATTAGGTCATCACCTTTAGGTTCATTTGGCTCTTGAGTTGCACAACAGAGACTGTAAGGTATAAGAAGGCAGCTGAGCTATTGCCAGTCTACTAAGGTTTAAGCTGGGTTTCTGTCTCTGAAACTGGATTTTAAGATTTCTAGAAAGATGAGGCTTTCTGTTTCTGAAAAGATTTACAGCCTTGGAAACCCTATGGGAGTTCCAGTTTGTTCTATAGGGTCTCTATGAGTTGGACTCAACTCGATGGCAGAGAATTTTTTGTTTTTCTTTTTTAATACTCAATATAGAAAGAGCCCAGGTGGTGCAGTGGTTAAAGTGCTTGCCTACTAACTGAAAGATCTGTGGCTCAAACCCACCACCTGCTCCATGGGAGAAAGATGTGGCAGTCTGCTTCTATAAACGTTATAGCCTTGGAAACCCTATGGGGCAGTTCCACTCAGTCCTATAGAATCACTATGAGTCAGAATAACTCAGTGGCAATGTGTAATACTCAGCGTTCACCTATTTTTAAGAAGTGAGGAATATCTATGCTTTGTTTTTGTATGCTGTCAAGTTGATTCTGACTTGGTAGAACTGCCCCATAGAGTTTCCTAGGCTGTAAACTTTTTCAATCTGTATACTAAGGAAATAATCTGAGAAGGTGGACTATACAAAGAAGAACACGGCATCTTGGAGGAAGAATCATTAACAACCTGAGATATGCAGACAACACAACATTGCTTGCTGAAAGTGAAGATGACTTGAAGCACTTACTGATGAAGATTAAAAACTACAGTCTGCAGTATGGATTACACCTCAACATAAAGAAAATAAAAA
>NW_006921771.1:2656579-2692925 GCF_000298275.1 Orycteropus afer afer
CCTGAAAGAGAAAAATCTCCAACCAAGAATTACGTACCAGCAAAATCGTCCCTCAAATATGATGGTGAAATTAGGACATTTCCAGATAAGCAGCAATTAAGGAAATTTGTTAAAACCAGACCAACCTTACAAGAGATGCTAAAGGGAGCCCTTTATATAGAGAACCAACAACAGCATACAACAACTGACAATTAACACACATGATGATATAACCCCAAAATCAACCCAGCTATGGAAGCATACAAAGTAAATAAGCCTATGAGATTGTAAAGGGAAACCAGAGACATCAATTTATCATCAATTGACAATGGGGACAATTACAAACCAAAAAGAGGGAAAAAACTGTGTCGTTACAGAACTTCTAGATAGTAGGGAAGTCAAGACAACTATAAGGAGGTAGAACAGACTGTTCTAAACTTGGGAAGAAAACTATAAATCACAGGATAACTTCAAAGAAAAATGAGAAACCTTCACATCAAAATAAAGGACCAGCATAAATAACCAGCAAATACTAAAACAATAGCAATGAAGGAACTGATAACACAATTCATAAACAAAATGAGCTCAGCATAGAAAATTATATGGAACAAAGAAATAGACACCAAGAAAAAGCACATAACAAAACTGACAGCAACAAATTCATATTTGCCAATAATTACATATCTGTCAAGGGACTTATCTCTAAGACTTATAGTGAAAGAGTGGATGACCAAACTATGGCACATCCACATATGCGGCATTAAAGAATAATGTAGAGTCTGCAAAATGCTGCATAACATGGTTGAACTTGGAGGATATTATGCTGAGTGAAATAAGTCAATCATAGAAGGACAAATATAATATTAGTTCATTGTTGCCGAGGGTCAAGGAAAGGTTTACATATGGAGGGCAACTTTCTTTGTTGGTTGCCAGGGGTGGGAGGGGAGAGGAGGGAACACTGCAAAAAAAAAAAAAAAAAAAGCACTGACCCATGTCACTTTAGTTTTGTGTATTTCACTGTACATAAATTATATTTCAATAAAATTAATTTAAAAAAGAAATCAGATGTCATATTGCACTTGGCAAATCTGCTACAAAATACCTCTTTACAGTGTGGAAGAGCAAAGATGTCACTTTGAAGACTAAGGTTTGCCTAACCCAAGCTGTGGTATTTTCTATCACCTCATGCATGTGAAGGTTGGACAATGAATAAGGAAGACTGAAGGAGAGTTGATGGTTTTAAGTTGTGGTATTGATAAAGAATACTGAAAGTACCATGGACTAACAGAAGAACTAACAAATCTGTCTTGGAAGAAGCGCAGCCTCCTTAGAAACGAGAATTGCCAGACTTTGTCTCACTTATTTTGTTCATGTTGTCAGAAGGGACCATTCCTTGGAGAAGGATATCATGCTTGGTAAAGTGGAAGGTCAGTGAAAAAGGGGAAGAATTCAATGAGAGGGACTGACACAGCAGCTGCAACAATGGGCTCAAGTATAACAAGGATTGTGAGGTTGGTACAGGACTGGACAGTGTTTCCTTCTGTTGTACACAGGGTTTCTGTGAGTTGGAGCCAACTCAAGGGCACCTAACAAGAGCAAATCTTTATGGGAGCAGATTGCCAGGTCTTTTGTCCTACAGAGTCACTGGTGGGTGCAAATTGTAGATCTTTTGGTGGTGTAGTGGATAAGGCACTTGACTGCTAACTGAAAGATCAGTGATTTAAACCAACCAGCTGCTCCACAAAGGGAAGATGGGGTGATCTACTTTGGAAAGATTTACAGCCTTGGAAACCGAATGGGGGTCACTATGAGTTGGAAATGACTCAATGGCAGTGAGATTGGTGTTTTTTTTTTTTTTTTTTTTGGTTAGCAGCCGAGGGGTTAACCATTGCTTCACCAGGGCGCCTCCTCAACTCCCATGAATATGACAACTTGGAGGTTCTGCTTTGTGGGTGTCATTGAACTTATAAATTAAAATTCACTGCTATCAAGTTGATCCTGACTCATAGTGACCCTACAAGACAGAGTACAACTACCCCATAAGGTTTCCAAGCCCGTAAATCTTTACAGAAGCAGACTGCCTCATCTTTCTCCCGAAGAGTAGCTGGTGGTTTCAAACTGTCCAACTTTTTGTTAGCAGCCAAATGCTTTAACCACTATACCACCAGAGCTCCTTGAACTTATAAATTACTGCTTATTAATTATTGCTGAGTGAGAAGATAAGATGACAAGTAAGTTGAATTAGGAGGTTATTGATGAAGTCAGATTGCTTCAATTTTTTCAGGGAAAGGAGAACAATGTTATCTAATGAGACTGCATAGGCTAAGGAAGAAGTTGAAGGCTTAAGGAGAAAGGGAAAAAAAAAATTGGACCAGTCACTATAAAGGGCTCAACAAAGATGACTATAAGGATTGTTGAGTAGGTTTAAGAACCTGAGAAGTTTGATATTGTGAAATTTCAGGGATGATAATTAGCACCCTATTGAAATTTTATCAAGCAACTCCTGATCAGCAGAAATGCTGAACGTCACTAGCGAAGGTTAGCAAATAGACAAAAGCTGATGAGTACATTATTGAGAAGTTTAACATGAAGTCCAGTTTGGAGGTTGTTGTCATGTTGTTGTTAGGTGCCATCAAGTTGATCTCAACTCTTAGCAACCCTAGGTACAACCAAACAAAACACTGCCCAATCCTGTGCCATCCTCTGAATGGTTGACATTCTTGAGCTATCATTGCAACTGCTGTGTTAACCCATGTCTTTGGGAGTCTTCCTCTTTTTCTCTGACTCTCTACTTTACCCAGCATGATATCCTTCTCCAGGGACTGGTCCTTCTAACAACATGACCAAATTATGAGAGACAAAGACTGGCCATTCTCACTTCTAAGGAGCACTCAGGCTATACTTCCTCCAAGACAGATTTGTTCATTCTTATAGCAGTCCATGATACATCCAATATTTTTTGCCAACACCACAGTTCAAATGCATCAGTTCTTCTGTAGTCTTCCTTATTCATTGTCCAGTCTGGATAGGGAGCCAGAAAAGTTAGAATGGGAGTAATGATTTTAGAGATAAATATTAGGTGTTAAAAAAATGTAAGACAAAGAGTAAATCCAACAGTGATGATAAACTGGTAGGAAAACTGGGAGGCTATGTTAGAAAACCAAAGGAGGGGTCGCTATGAGTTGAAGATGACTCAATGGCACATAACAACAACATGTTAGAAAAAGCTCTCAAATCAGAAATTCCCACTGAGAGCAAAGTTTCTCAGGGGGTGGAAAAGCATTGGTGTTGTCAAATATAATATCAAAGCAGAATAAAGAAGTATAGAGAGTGAAGGAGGGAATATTGAACAAAGGCGATAGAACAGTGGCTGAGAAGTAGATAGAACCAGCCCTGTTCCAAGCCAGCCAGACAACCGTATTAAAGGGAATGAAAAAAACAAACAAACAAACAAACAAACAAAAAAAAACAACCCAGAAGCCTCCTTTAGAAAAAGATGGAAAAAAATATAAATTTCAAGAAAAAATCTGTTTCAATGAGTTTGAGGAGGTAGGAAGTTCAAGGCAAAGATGTAGGAATATTTGTTCAGATGGAAAAGGGGTCCTAAAGGGTCTCATGATGAAAACAAAAAGAGTGGTGAAGAATGGAGTGGGCCTACAGTAGCATTGAGGCAAACTAGGTAAGGATGGTTAGAAATATTGCTGAGTTTTATGTTAAGGTTGGTTCTGACTGTTGACCAAAGGATTTTAAGGTAAGAGTGTTGGAATGTGTTCTGGTTACCTAGTGCCGCTCTGACAAGAAATATAACACAAATGGGATGGCTTGAACAAACAGGAGTTTATTCTCTTATAGTTGTGAGGCTTTAAGTCCAAGTTCAAAGTGCCAGGCTCTAGGGGCTGGGTGAAAGCCCCTCAACCTTGGGGTCCAGCTCTGCCTCCTGCTCCCAGCCCACTGGAGCTAGAGGCATTCTTCACTCAGACAGCTGCTGGCTGCTGAGGCTGAGAAGCCCCAATGTTGACAAGTAAAAAGGCACAGTCCCGATGTTACCAAACCACACAGCAGGCCATTAACTTAAGTCCATTTAAGTCCCAAGGTCAGCAGACCATAGCAGGCTGCTGAGCAACAACGCTGCTACATGCAGGGTCCAAGCATGCCATAGGCTAGAGACCATTCCCAAGGCTTCTCCTTATATATAGGAAGCAGATCACATCCCAAAGGCAGCTACTCAGCTGCTTGTGATAGATCCCACCATGGAGTTGATTGTCAGTCTCATTATGGGGAATAACTACCACCAGCTGCCCAGCCACTCAACCAGGCCCAGCCAAGTTGACACACGAACATAACCACCACAGAAGGCATATTAGTTTTCTATTGCTGCTATAAAAATTTATCACAAACTCAGTGGCTTACAAGAGCACACATTTATTACAATTGTGCAAGTTAGAAATCTAACATGGGTCTAATTTGGCAACAATCAAGGTGTGGGCATGCTGCATTCTGTCTTGAAGGTTCTAGGCTCTGTTTCCTTGCTTTTCCTCTCTTCTGGATGCTGTCACGTTCCTTGACTTGTCGCCACTTCCCTCCATCTTCAAAGCCAGCAACAGCACATCTCTCTGATCATTCTTCCCTAGTCCTATCTCCCTCTGACTCCTTGCTTTGGCCTCCCTCATCCACTTTCAAGGACCTCTGATTACATTGGACCCATTGGATAATCCAGGCTAATCTCCCTATTTATAAAGCCAGCAAGTACAAACCTTAATTTCATCAATAAACTTAATTACCCTTTGCTATGTAACCTAACACATTCACAAATCCTAGAGATTAGGACATGAACACTTTTGGGGGGCCATTTTTCTACCTATCACAGAAGGTAACTGACTGTAAGCAATGAAGAAGGATGCTAAATTAGCCAAATCTGGTTTAATGGAAGGCAAAGTTTATGAGAACTGGTTTCAAGATTTCAATTAAATTGTTGAGAACATAAGCCTTATCAAAATTCTACTCCCAGGCTGCTGCTGATTGATACAGAATTCCTGAATGTATGTTTAAAATAATATTGCTAAACAACACCATTTAGGCTGTATGTACTAGGTCCACTGCAAAGTCACTCCATGAACTAATTATATTCTTAACACTGTGAGGAAGGAATAACCATTTTCTCTATTTTCACATGAGCAAATTGAATCAGTCACTTGTCCAAAGTCACAAAGTAGAGGATTGGGACTGAAATCCAGGCAGTATGGCTCCAGGGATTTTAACAACACATTATTTGCTTCCTATGTGCATCTCTCTGGGTTGGGGAATGGGAAGTGCCTGGTGACTATCTGTTTTGGGTTAGATACCAAAGGGTACAAATTAGAAACAAAGATTCAGGTGATTAATTAGGGCAGTATCTACAAAAATACCTCTAAACCCAAACAATCACAAAGCCATCAATTCTAACTCATAGAGACCCTATAAGACAGAGTAGAACTGCCCCATAGGATTTTCAAGGCTGTAAATCTTTACAGAAGCAGACTCTTTCATCTTTCTCCAGTGGAGCATCTTGGTGGGTTAGAGCCAATGACTTTTAGGTCCACAGCTGAGCACTTGAACCACTGTTTCTTTAGTTCAATTTAATCTAAACAAAATAGTAAAACTATCCACAAGGTTACTCTTTCTTTTCCTTCTCTCCCTCCATTTCATTCACCAAACATTTACTGATTATTGACAACATAAAAGGAACTGTACTGGGCATTACATAAATCTGATTAACTGAGACATAGAGTCAAAGGAATAGTATTCTGTGCAAGTAAATTATAAAATTTTACCTTAAATTTACCAGTAATTTATAAAATCATTGATTGAATGATTGCAGCCTCTGTCATTTGTTCTTTTCCTCCTATCTTCTCCATCCTCTAGAATTCTTCTGCCTCTACCTTATTTTCCTCATTACCTTTGCTCCTGTGCCTTTTGCCTCCTGCTTCCCTCAGTTGTCTAGATTAGTATCTCCTAAATAGCTAGACCATATTCAAAACAGTCTGGAAATAAGCTATTTTGTTTTAAAATACTAAAAACCTCCTGAATCTGTTTTCTCCACTCCCTATATCACTGTTCAACCTCAGATCCTCGTTCTTTCTGCCCCATACAAATTCCTTACTAAAATCCTGCTTATAATTCTAAAAAATCCCCTGACAATCCATCTCCCCTCACCTTCACACCGTTATCTGACTTTACTAGTAAATTTAATTGTCATTCCACATTCCACAAAAATTCTTCAATGGTTCCCAGGATCTATCAGATGAAATCCAAACTTCTTTGCAGACTTTAAAAATTTCTGTCTCTTCATCTAACTTGATTTTCCCTCTCTTCATTAATTCTCTTTTGCACATTACCTTCTAGCAGCACAGAAGTATTTGTGGTTTTCAGAACACATTATGCTCTCTCAAGCCTCTGTAACCTTGCATCTATTATTCCCATATTCTCTCTGCTGCTTTTACCTCCTAGTTATTCTTTAAGACTGTTCAAATGTTCTATTATGGGTCCTTTGAGATGTCTTCTAGGCAGACCTGCAATGACTCCTCTGTCTACACTGTACACCTCTCCATTGTTTGTAAGAATATTGTTGTTATGATTTGGGGTCAGACCTTGGGTTTTTTCATTTCCAACATCTCACATAGAAACAGCCCCCCCCCCAAAAAAAAAACCCACCAAAACAAAAACCAAACTCACTGCCATTGAGTTGACTTGACTCATAGTGACCCCTCCTTGGGTTTCCTTGTGGTATCTCCAAGGAAGTAGACTGCCCAACCTTCCTTCTGAGGAGTGGCTGGTGGGTTTGATCCACCAGCCTTCTGGTTAACAGTCAAATGCCTTAGGCACTACGCTACCTACCAAGCTATGGCATAGCTTTTCTTTCTGACTAAATAACAGTTTTTCAAACTGCATTCTTAATATGATAGCAATTAAATCAAGTGAATTCTTTGGAACTCTAGGACCCCACAAACGAGTTGTACATTATGAACAGAGTTAAGCTTTAGGTAGTTATGTGAAATGTGTAAATTTGAAATTGTAAATTTGGGAGAGAAATCCAAGTCTTCTTTTACCAAATACTCTTAACCAGTAGTTCCATAATGATTTTCAAGTACTATCAAGGTCTATAAAATAATTAAATCACCTAAACCACCTATGTATATATGACTAAAACACCAACATTAACTTAAGAATTACTTATTTCACACACACCTCTGCTTAATTTTAACTTGGGTTATTGTTGAACAAAATAGTACAAACTTTGCTCATTTGCCTCATTCCTTTTATTGACATTGATAGAATAATGTTGGTTTTGTGATTAAATGAATTTGAGAAAAAGAACTGTGTTACAAGGAAAACTTTTGGGAAATAGTTACTAAAAGAGTATTAGTCAATGTCTAATGAGGAAAAAAGAAACTGCAAACTGTGCAGGAAACTTAACAGTGAAGCTTTACATAGATATTGGAGGGGACTTCCACAGCAAAAACAGGGAACACAGAGGTGACCCTGAGATACTGACTGCAGGGAGCTGCAATTAGAAAGAGATTGGGATTACTAGAACTCAGAAGATCAAAGGAGGGTTCCTACTGAGCTGGGGTTTGGACTTTTGAGAAATAGGGAGCTCTGGTGGTGCAATACCTAAGGCATTTGACTGCTAACTGGAAGACTGGCAGTTCAAACCCACTAGCCACTCCTTGGAAGGAAGATGGGGCAATCTACTTCCACAGAAATATTGCTTCAGAAACCCAAGGAGGGGTTGCTATGAGTTGGAGTTGACTAGATGGCAGTGAGTTTGGTTTTGGTTTAAGGATAGCCTAGCTGGTGCTGGTACCTCTTTAGAAGTCCTGATGGGTCTGGTTCTTAGAGTGAAAAGAAGCAAGAAGCTGGAGCCACCTGCCAATGACAGAGTGAAGGGCCACTACTGAAGTGATGCTGATAAGATCAGTAAGCAAATGAGAAGGAACAAGTCTCTTCTCCCCTACTTCTGCCTTCCAATCTGTGTTCTTCTATCAATAGGCCCTAATGGAAAGCCAGCAGGCAAAGGAGACACGTAAGTTGCAAAGTCCTAGCATTATAAAACCAGAGTGTAGAAATGTGACATAAATGGGATCCCTGGAGATACTGAAGCACTGTGCTGAGATGCTTCCTGAACCTCATCCTTTGTATATCTTCCTTTTTATATCCTTCTCTGTTATTAAAGTTGTTATTGCAATTATGTTGTTTCCGTGAGTTCTCTGTCACTGTTCCTATGACTTACTGAATCCAATGGATAGAGTGCTGTGGGGAAATGGCTGGTGTTGGAAATAGTATAGATGTTGGAAAATGGGTATATTTGACCCCTGCCTCATAGGAATGAACTTTGTTCTGATTCTTACCCTCTGAGTTATCTTTTCAGGCTATAGTTTAATTACCAGCACTAAGAGCAATTAAATTAAGTCTTAAACAGTGGTCATAGTTGGAATAACTGTCTGCCAGCTTAAAAACTCAAGATGACATATGCTCAAGGCCTTAAAAAATTAATATACTTCTGTTGAGATTGTCATTAGGCCTGTGGTTGAGTATGCTGTGTCACTATAGACATCATTTAATCATTCACCATGGCAGGCATTATGATAGGTGTTTGGGTGGGTTTGGTTTTTGGGGTTGGAGTAGTGAAAAAATAGGTATCTCCTTGTCTGCCCTCACAGAACTTTTATTTTAGTGGAGGGAAGACAGAAAGTTAATACTAGTCTGATTATGGAGAAAATAAAGCAAGTTAAGGGGATACAGGTGGGGTAGGACTTTTATATGGGGTGGTCATAGAAGATCTCAATGATAAAGTGAAGTCTGAGTTAAGATCTAACAGAAAAATGAGAGAAAACAGGACTGGGGAGATATTTTAAACAGGAAATGGTTGTATTTTATAAATGAAGTTGGTGAATACTGTGTACATGGGTGGACTTTTTTGTGGTTTGTAGTTTTTTTTTTTTTTTTTAAACACATTTGCATAGTTCTGCTTTAACAGACTACGATTCTAACTAGGCAAAGATCAACTTATTATCAAATATAGTACCAAGATCAAATATTTCACAAAGCATTGCTCATCTGTTCCACACAGGGAACAGCTATAGTTATTCACACAGAAGGTCATGAAAATTTGCTGATGTGAAGGGAATTAGCTGAAGTCTATAATGTCCTACCTCTAGTATAAAATACTTCATTTGTCGGCTCTGAAATTCTAATAGTCTCAAGCCTTTAATTTGGATTATTTGAGTAAATGTAAAATGCTCAGCACTGTCCATAGTTACTTACCTCTTTGTTAAAATGTCAACCTTTGTTTTTTAGTTAAGAGTTAATGAACCTTGATAATTGGCAAACAGTCTTTCAAGCAGAAAGTGGGATGGACACCATTAGTCCTCTTAACCCCAAACAATGAAACCATTGTTGGAGCTAAGATCATGTCACTTTTTGTGCAGATAATTTTTTTTTTTCTGAGAAAATACACATACTCTTTGGTATTCACTGGTGCCAGAAATATTAATAAATTAGTCAAAATTAAGTATTTCTTCCACCAGTCTGCTACCCAAACAAAAAAGGTGAACTTATCTTTAAAATTAGAAAACTGGAAACAGTATTAAGCCTAGTAAAACTCTCAAGATAAAGGTTAGTTAAAAAAAAAAAAAGAAAAGAAAGAAAATCTGGTTTTCAAAAAAAAAGAAAAGAAAGAAAAATGAGCTGAACCACATAATGTGAAATCCTTTTCTGTAGCCAAAGACAATTTCTGATAAGAAAGCTTGAGGTGGGTATGTCTAAGCTTCATTCATTTGAAGAGAACGTAATTTAAGACTGAACACTTAGTAGAAATTTGGGTTACTTTGGTAAATTTGTTTTTAACTTGAAATGGAATTTTGAGAGGTCTGTAGGCCCATTGGACACAAGAACTTAGTTCTAGCAGGGAAGCTACCACATATAGCTGGTAGTATTTGCAGAGCACTTAACATTTGTGCCTAGAATTCTCCAGGTGTCTGGTAGTAATAGTAATTACTATCTTCCACGAAGTGAGTGTGTGTTCTTTGACATCTCAGGCAGACTATGCTATAACAACACAAATTAATATCAGAACCTAATGTATGTATAGGAGCTGTGGTAGTGTAGTGCCTAAGGCACTTGACTAACCAGAAGGCTGACTGTTCAAAGCAACCAGCCACTCCTTGGAAGGAAGATGGGGCAGTGAACTTCTGTAGTGATACCATCTTGGAAACCCAAGGAGGGGTTGCTGAGTCAGGCCCCACTCGAAGGTACATAACAACAATGTATGCATGCACATAAAACACTCTTTTTACTGCTTATATAGCTTCTATAAATTCTGCTCTTCCATGCTCTGTCTTCACTTTAGGTCAGAGAACATAATCATAGCATGCCACTAATCTAATTTTTCTAGATATAGAGGAAATACGTATTTTAAAGCTCCATGTCATCATTTTGAGAAGCACCAAACCTGCTAATTCCTCATAGTTTCTGTAGCAACTGCAGGATGCCCCCCATATTAAGCTTTTTTGGCACCTCTTCAAATGTTGGCTAAATTACTGTTTCTGGAGACTGGAACTGTCAATGAAAGATTGGGGGAATGAAACTGGCTAGTGATATTAAAATTTGGTGGTTTAACATCTGAGTATCAACAATGTGTTAAAGCTCTATCTAAACAGATAATTAGCTAGGCACTGTGCAGTTAGCTTTGTCTAAATTTAGCAGTGAAATTAGGTTTAGCACTGTGAAAATGGGCAAAGAAATGTTCTCAAGGGAAACTGTGGTGTTAGTACAGCTGAGGAATGTCACAATAGCTACATTTTGTCAATTATAATCATCATCAAGGGATCTCTCTGAGAGATTCAGGACACAGTTTATTCCCAAGTGCATCCCAAGTATAGGTGATGGAAAGGAGCGGTTGTGGGAGATAGGTTTACAGTGGACGACACAGGCAGGTTGGCATAAGAAGAAAAAAGGGGAGGGATGGAGGAAAAGAGGTACTAGAAAAAGAGCGCGGGAAGGCAGGATGGGAGGCAGAAGTTAGTAAAGAGGTGTGGGCAGGGGGCAGAATAGTGTATATAGCCTTGGAGGTGAGTAATATTTAGCAAACCACAGGGCGGAGGGTGGAGAGCCTCTAGTGATTGAAGGTGGAAGACAGCGTGGCGGTATGCAAGCGTTCGTTCAGCTGTGGCAGGCTCGTCTCTGGGCGGCTGATCCTTTTTCAGGTTTTTTTTGTGGGAGCACATTTGTGACTATCTGGTGCAGATGGCGGAACCTACATAAAATTATTGGTCTCAAACCCGAGGACGGTGTCCTCCGCCTCCAATCACGCCCTAGACAATCAAGACGCTTCACTTTGTAACCCCCCCTCCCCGCAGAACCGCCGGTGCCTGTGGCTCCAAGGTCAGGCCACCTGGGCTGTGAGTGGCTAGCGAATGAAGAGAGCACAGTGGGCAGCCATCTGGGGTAAGGGAGGGTCTTAGTGTGGACCACAGAAACTCCTCTTACTGGCAAATATTTAATACTTCCCAAAGTCGCTTTCCCGCAATTAGTCTACGGTTCAAAGGAAAACACGCAATGAAAATAAAATTACACGTGCGAACATGCAAATGAAAACGAAGCAAAAACACCACCGCACTCGAGGCTCTCCGATGGAATATCCAAGGCCTCCTGTAGGCAGTCGCCCGACACAGAGAATAGCCCGGCGGCCGGACACAGGAGAGCGAAAAGAAATCTTCTGGGCCCCCACTCCTCGTCCGGCTCCGCTGACCCTTCCACCAAGCAGTCCTCCCAAGGAAAAGAGCAAGAAAAATGCCTGGGCAAACCTGCCTCCGCGGCCTGGGGCGGGGGGTGGGGTGGGGTAGGGAGTGGGGCTGGGATAGAAGGGATTCCGAGAGCATAGCTGTCCCGGGGAACAGGAGGAAGGAGAAAGTCTCCTTTCAGTCCCCCGCACTCATGGTAAGAAGGAAGATGACTGACTAGTCCAGCAGGCTGGATCCAGCTTCCTAGACAGGAATCTTTAGCATGGGCGACGGAAGGGCAGCCCCATCCTGTCTTTCCCTCCCTATACCCTCCAGGTCGCGGGTCCCCGCCAGAGGGAGAGCGCCGCCCGGGAGAAGCAAATGTCGAATGCGATTGTCCCGCCGCCCTCCGCCTCAGTCTGCGTCGAACCCGCGGTGGACCCGCCAGGGGCGGAGTGGGCGAAACCATTGCAAACTATGAGAAGGGGGGACGAACGAAGGGCGGGGCGGGCTAACCTATTCCAGATTTTTCTCTCCTTTTTAAAGCTCTGCTTTGGGAGAAACCCCGTTAACTAAGTGGATAAGAAGTGTTTTTTTTTTTTTTTTTTCCCCTTTTTTTAAGGGGAGGAGCATGTGTAGAAGGGCGGGGTGGGAGGAGACGCGGCTTGCACTCAGGGATCAGCCGGGAGCAGGAGTCGAGCTCCCTACGCCGCTCAGAGGGTCCCTTCCTCTCCCCCTCCCGCGTGGGGCGGGGTGGTGCGTTCCGAGTTCCCAGGAGTTCGAGGCGGGCGGGTGCCGGGGGGAGGGGAGTGGCGGCGGCGGGCGGCTCCCGCCTCAGCCTCTGCGGCGGCGTCGGCGACCGCGGAGTAGAGGCAGCCGCGAGCGCTCGGCTGACTGTCAGCCGGCGGCGACGGCTCAAGAGCTGGGAGTTGGAGGCGCGCGCGCCGGACCTTTCGCCGCCGCGGCCGCTATTGCCGCCTTGCGGAGCCTGAGGCGCCCGGGTCGGGCGAGCCGGGGGCCAGGCGGACGAGCCAGCCGGGGGGAGGGTGGGGGATGGCGCGGACCCCAGGGTCGGCTCCGCTGTATCCCGGAGGCGGCAAAGCACAACTTTCTTCCGCTTCTCCCCCCGGAGCCGGGCTCCTGCTGCCGCCACCGACGCCGCCGCCGCCGCTGCTGCTGCTGCTCTTCCCGCTGCTGCTCTTCTCCCGGTTCTGTGGTAGGTGAACGTCGGCGGCCGGCGTGGGCTGAGGGAAGCGCGACCGAGGGTCCCGGCGCCGCAGCCCGGCCGACGCGGGCCGCTTTCCCGGGCGGCGAGGCAGTTGTGTTCGGCGTTTGGTTGCGCGAGTGGGTGCAGCGGACTTTGGCTGGAAACTTTTCGCCGCGGCCGGGGTGAGGCCGGGGCCGGCCAGTGCGGCGCGGGCTGCCTGCTCCCCTCCCCCGCGGCCGTGCTGTTGCCGCTCCGATCGCCAGTGTTCGGCGATGGTGCTTTCTACCCTGACGGCTAACGCCGAGTATTCGTGCGCGGGGCTCTTCTGAGTTTGCTCCGAGGACCGTTACTTCCTCGCTTTTTCGCGGAGGAAGCTTAGAGCGCGCGCACTTCTGAGCTGGGGTTTAGAGACTGGGATGCACATTTGCCGCCTCATTTTTTTTTTTTTTTTCTTTTTTTCTCCCCCTGGTGAAACTTGAGCTCTGAGCCCAGAAACCTTATGGACCTTGGCCCAGAGGAATGAGACCTTCGAGGCCATCCCTCACGCCTTCCACCCTGGAGAAGGCACCATGTTAGCCCACCCTATAGCATCCCCTACAGTCAGTTCTCTCCGGTCCTCCGGCCCCTGTTCTGCCTTGGCAGCGTCTGATCTTTTTGCATCGAGACTGTCGCTGCCTTTCTGTTTATGGGACATTTCTCACATTGTCCATGTTTATTTCAGCAAACCTTATTTTTCTCCAAAAATTCTACTTACATGTTAAATATCTGACAACCTCGACTGTACCTCGGATATTCTAATCTACACATCTCCATGTCTTTTCCTGGTCTCTTTCTTCATGTTATGTTACAGTTTTCCCGTTACATTATAGAAGTTATAGTCTCTATAAGTTATAGAACTTATAGTCTCTGTAAGTTCTCTTCACAGGTGTCGGAGACTAGACGTCTTCTTGTTAAGGATCGTGTTAAAAAAATAAATTGCCTTTCTTGCAGGAGCAATGGATGAAAATGATAGTTAATGGAAGGTGATGGTTTGGGAAAATAAAGCCACCAGTCTTTGGTGGTTAGCACTATGTGTCTTTGGGTAGTATCAAAACACTGCAGGACGTTATTCATTCTAGGGCTTTTACTTGGTGAGTAACAAAACTTAGGCTTGCTCAGATTTTGATTTGTTTACCTATTTTTACTGGCGTATAAGGTTGCTGTTGGATCTCGGTTTGTTGAAATCTAAAGTTTTACTAATACTCATTAAAAGGAGAGATGCATTATCTGGACAGTGTGATTTAGAAGAGAGAATCCTGAGGCAGGTAGGTGTGTGAGGGTAGTAATTGGTTTTGGTGGAGGCAAAGTTTTCTTACTGAGATTGAGTGCCCCTTGTAGGTTGAGACTTTCCACTACCACTTCACCACTACGTTTAAATCACTGTAATGAGTGTTGCTGATTCACAGAGTATAGTGTGGTAAATGGCACGTTATCTAATCTACACTGCTTCTATATCCCTACTCCCCAGATATTTGGTTCTAAGACATAATTCTTAATGCTATTATTATCTCTCTAAATTGCCATGAGATTCTGGATTGAATTTGTGTGCTATTCTTTTTCCGTTGAGGATTGTGAATGCCTCTTAATAGTAGGATAGGAGGAGAGTTGGGTGGGGGGATTAACAGTTTACTATCCAGAGATATAGTTTGTGTTTGAGGACTGAGAATATTATCTGTAACTCCAATAAAGGCAGATCCAGCTAGTCAAAACCCTACTGAAGACTGTGAAGCTAGGTAATATGAGAAGGTGATATAAGGGTATACATTTGCATGATAATTTCACAGTGGTTGTGCAGCTGAAGTGTTGATTATTTTTGAAGTAACACGTTGGATTTTACGTGGAAGAAAATTTTTGTTTTTTTCTTTAATCACTTTAATCATGTGTTATTGGAGGGACTTGCTATTTTGTTTCAGAAACCTAAAAATGCAGTCATTCTAGGTAAATAGACTGTTTTGGACGTGTAATTGAAGTTATAGAATCAACTTAATAGTTGTAGAGACAGACTCTGTGTTCTGTGCACTGCTCATTTAAAAAGTTTCCTTTTTTGGCTTATAGTGTTATAACACCCTAATTTGTGAACGCTTATGACAAATTTTTTCCATCTACCCTTCTCTATTTTAGAATTCAGTCTTTGAGTAGGCCACACTTGTGATGATTTCCGGATGCTTAATAAGTATGGAAACAGTTTTTTCATGTAAGCTGTTGTTATCTAACATACATAGTACTACTAACAAGATTTAGTATGTACTTATATTTTACTAAGTAGAGCCAGTTCTAAAGTTTAAAAGATTTTTAGGCTTTGGAAAGATGACTACCTGATGATTTGTTAATGAGAATGCTTTACTTGTTTTAGCGTATATACTGATATTTTTTCATTTTGTTGCTGTTTTTGATATAATGGTTATATTCATCATGGCCTTCAGCTTCTGCAGTATAATCTATTAGCACTAGATAATTTTCATAGCATGTTTATTTGACCCCTAAAAAGCCCTTTCACTACTGATAAGTTTATCGTTCAGAAAACTACCCCCCCCCAAACAAAAAACCTTTAGCTCAGATTTGTTGTTTGGTTTGGGTGTGTATTATGTTATAGAAAAACTGAACTTTTAAAATGAGGGTTTTACAGGTTGACAAACTGCTAGGTTTTTTTTTTTTTTACGCTTAAGAAATTCCTTAGTATAAAGATCAAGGGGGCTAGGTAGGTTTGCGGGAATATCTGATTTGATAAATTTCATTCTTTCAATTCTGTGTTTCTTTATGATCAATTCATAGGTGATGGATACTATTTCACTTTTCCTTCCTACCTTTTTTTTGGAGGTACACAATATTAGCTGGGTCATGATATTGATGAAAGGGAAGATAGATAATTGGATCTTTGTAAGATCTCATTTGATTTTGGGATCCTATCATTTTTTCCATTTTTAGCCACATTTTATCTAAAGTTAGGTGTTCAGAAGATCAAAAAAAAGACCTGATATGTTATTTAACCTATCTGCATTCCTTGCACTTGGGGGCATAACACATAAGAAAAACAGGGTCCTGGCTTCAAGGAGCTTACAACACTGTTATAGACATTAAGGAAATAGATGATTATAGGACTGTTTGATGTTTATAACAGAGATCTACGTAAAGTGTTATGGTTCCATTAGGTAAAGGCATATGAATGTGAAATAGAAAAAAAAAAATCAGTTTTTAAAAATCAGCTGAGTCAGATTATTTCTCTCTCTCTAGGCAGCTTATAGTTTAGTTAATAGAGTTTGATTCTGAAAAAGAAAAAAAAAAACGACTGCCACTTACTAGGTGTGAAACTTTGGAAGGTTATTTAATCTTGGTAAACTTAAAGTTTCTCATCTTCAGAAAAATGTATTATTTTCACCTGGCTCATAAAGTTCTAGTGAGGATCAAATGAAAATACAGCACTTAGATGACACATAGTACTCAAATGATAACATTAATAATATTGCTAGCAGCCTGGTACTTGTGAGTCATGAATTCTACCCTGATGCCTGAGTAATTGAGTATTTGAGCTAATTGATTTGCTGTATTTGCACTTTATATCTTTGTATTGTGTGTAGCACAATCAGTGCTTATTAAATATTTAAGTTTACTTTGTTGTTATGTGCTGTCGAGTTGGCCCAACTCATAACGACTCCTCCTTGGGTTTCTGAGGCATTATCACTACAGAAGTAGGATTGCCCAACCTTCCTTCTGAGGAGTGGCTGATGGGTTTGAACCGCCAGCCTTCTGGTTAGCAGTCAAGTGCCTTAGGCACTATGCTACCAGAGCTCATATAAAGAGGAAAATATGCCAAATTTCAGAATATTAGAATACAGTGGAATTAATTAAACTATGTAACTGTATGGAACCCAGTTCAGTTTTCTTTTAGTGATATAGAATGCGTTTTAGGATTTGAAATATAATCCTAATGTCACTTAAAATGTTAATAATTACATTGAAAATGTGGGATTAGAGATGGGAGTTACAGTTTTGATTCTACTTTATCAAGTTCCTGTTAGTATTATGCAAGGACCTACAGTACATATTGCCTATGTGAATATTTCTACATCCTAAACAGATTGGAAAAGGTATCAAATATAAAAGAAAACATAGTAGACCAGATCTTTTACTTCCAGTTAGTTACTTGGAAGAAGCCAGGCAATTTTATCTATAGCTGCATATACATCTCTCTATATATGGCTCTAGACCTACTTTGCCTGTGGCACTTACAAAAAAAACTATTGTCATCGAGAGTGACCTCCAACTCTTGGTGACCCCATATTTGCTGTCAGAGTAGAACTATACTCGAAAGAGTTTTCAATGACTGATTTTTCTGAAATCGATTGTTAGGCCTTTCTTTCGAGGCACCTCTGGATAAACTTGAACTTCCAACCTTTCAGTTAACAGCCAAGTGCCTTAACTGTTTTACCACCTAAAGACTCACTGTCACTTATGCTTAGATATGTGTGTGTGTAATTTAGTGATTTGGCAACTCCGATATGTTTTCTATCTGTATACCTACTGACATTGAGTCGATTCTGATTTATAGGGAGTCTTTAAGACAGTAGAACTGCTCCATGGAGTTTTCAGGCTATAAATCTTTATGGAAGCAGACTGCCTCATCTTTCTCCTATGGAACAGCTCTTAGAGTTAAGGAATAAAATTTAAGGACTATTGCCTATTTTCTGGTAGTGTAGTGCCTAAGGCATTTGACTGCTAACCAGAAGGCTGGAGGTTCAAACCCATCAGCCACTCCTTGGAAGGCAGACTGGGCAATCTTACTTCTGTGGAGTTACCACCTTGGAAAACCAAGGCTGTCTATGGTCGGATCCAACTCAATGGCAGTGAGTTTAGTTTGGTTTATTGCCTATTAATTTGAAATGATTGAAGAGAAGTTAGCTCTGAAATTTTTGTTAAAATTAAGAGCATTTTGACATTCTGTAATTTACTCATTAAAAATTAATGAGTGAACAATATATTACTATAAGGAGCTCTGGTGGTGTAGTGCCCAAGGCATTTGCCTGCTAACCAGAAGGTTGGCAGTTCAAATCCACCAGCTGCTCTGCGGAAGGCAGATGGAGCAATCTACTTCAGTAAAGATTTACTGCCTGGGAAACCCAGTGGGGGCTGTAGCATATTCTGTAGTCCATTTACAGTCTTCTTAGAAATAAGCAATAAGTACTATGTTGTTTGCAAAGCGTGCAAAATTTAATCAATAATTACTGATGCTATGTAACCAGCCACTCCTCCCAAGGAAGATTGGCCAGTCTTATTTCCATAGAGATAATGCCTTAGGAAACACAAGGAGGGGTAGCTGTGAGTTGAATTGACTTGACAGCAGTGAATTTGTTTTTTTTTTGGTTTTTATGTAAATATAGGGTAAAGTCAAATAACCTATAAATCAGTATTGGAATTTTAAAGATGACTTTGTATTAAGCTCCCAGATCCAAAAATTTGAACACTATTAGCATATTTTATCTATAATTGTCTTAAAGTCCTGAACCCATATGGCTCTTGAATCTCATAAAACTTAAGATTTTTATTTTTGTTTAACCTTTATCAGAAGTGGGGTTCATGTTGTTTTCTGAATAGCTTGCTTACTGTAGTTACATCATCAAATTAAAATTTTAGTCAGGGCTGCCTCCTATGAGTTTAGACAGTCGTATAGGAGCTCTGGTAGCATAATGGCTAAAGCACTTGACTGCTAACCAGAAGTCTGGTGGTTCAAACCCACCAGCCACTCCTCGGAAGGAAGGTTGGGCAATCCTACTTCCGTAGTGATACTGCCTCGGAAACCCAAGGAGGGGTCGCTATGAGTCGGTGTCGACTCGATGGCACATAACAACAACAACAACAACATTGCAGGTGATGCAGTGATAAAACGGTCTGCAGTTGGGACCTACAAGCTGCTCCACAGGAGAAAGATGAGGCAGGCAGTCTACCTCCATAAAGATTGTAGCCTTGGAAACCTTATGGGCAATTCTACTCTGTCCTGTAGGGTCATTATGAGGTGGAATCAACTCGATGGCAATGGATTATAATTGTTTTATAAAAAATATTGCATTACATACTTACATCATGAATTTTACATTTTTTTCCTTCATGTAGCTTCCAAGGACATTGTTTTTCTGGGAAGCCTATTGACTGCCCACCATTTATTCTGCTAATTAAGATGAGTAGAGAAGAACTATCTGTTGCATTGTGAGTAAATATTCATAAATTGTACTTTGAGGCATGTATGAAAACATACCACCTCATAATTGAATTAAGTGGCTAAGAATTGACAATAAGCTTTTAAACATTCCAGATGATTATTTTGTTAGTAATAAGAGTAAATTATACCTATGACACTATAGATAGTAGAGATTATAGTTTTTCTCCCCCCTACCTTTATGACAGGAGCTCTGGTGGCCTAGTGCCTAAGGCATTTGACTGCTAACCAGAAGGCTGATGGTTCAAACCCATCAGCCACTCCTTGGAAGGAAGATTGGGCAATCTACTTCTGATACTGCCTTGGAAACCCAAGGAGGGGTTGCTATGAGTCAGATCTGACTCCACGGCAATGAGTTTGGTTTTGGTTTTTTTCCCTACCTTTATTTGGTTTCCTTTAACTTTAATGATTAAAAATCAAAATTTTGTTCTTATTTTAAATATACTGGCTGGCTATTACATCTTCTAAAGGCTTCTTAGGCTCTCTTGGCCTAGGTTTTTAAGAAGAAATAAAACAGTGAAATGAGGCCTATGAATGAGTATTCTCATCTTCCCGGGTTAGCAACACTTGGGTTTTTGGATGGGTTCAAATCAGTTAATTACTAGGGAATTGTTTTCTAAACAACATGGCCAGCCCCATTTACTAGATCAACACTTTATGTAAGTGTGGAGCTGGGGGATTATGTTTTGGATGATTCTTTCAACCAGTGCTATTCATTACAATGATTTGAGCAGATTTGATCATTCCTCTGAAAAATACACTCTTATGCTTTATTTACTATTACAGCCCCATGTGCTTGGTATGGAGCAGGCACTCAAATTTCTTTGAACAGTTTACCAATAGAATTTAAGTTTGGTATAAGTTTGAATTGTCCAAGGGAAACATAGTGTGAGTCACATACATAATTTTAATTTTCTTGATGCCACATTAAGAAAGTAAGAAACAAGTGAAATTAGTGTTAATGGATTTCATTTAACCTTTGTATATCCAAAATATTATCAATTCAGGATGATAATTAATATAAAAAAAATTGAAATCGAGCCACATTTCATGTGATATCAGTGGTCAGGTGTCGCTCTGGCTGGTGGCTAACATTAGGCACTGCTTGTCTAAATATCTGTTTTCTCTGAAGTAGGTATGCCAGTCTCTGAAGAAGATATGCTGGTTTCTAGGTCTTACTCATAAAGCCTAGAATAGTGTTGCTTCCTTTCTACCTACCAAATTCTGACTTTCTCCATGAAGCCTTCCCTCACCACTTCTGCAAACAGTGAGCTTTTCTAGTGAAGTTGTTGTCATATGTGTTTGAGTTGATTTTCAACTCATGGTGACCCTACAGGACAGAGTAGAACTTCCCAATAGGGTTTTCTATCTGTGATCTTTAGGGAACGAGCCAGTCTCCAACTTTTCAGTTAGAAGTTGAGCATGTAAACATTAGGCAACCAAAGCTCCTTTCTAAAGTACTCTTTATTATCTAGTATTTAATTAGAAATTGTTTCATAATATGTGCTTTTTACTGATAAAAACCTTCCCTCAGACTAAACTGAACGTATCCTGGCACAACAAAATAATTATTTTTTAAATAATACAGATCTTAACATTTGCTTTTTTCCCCCATTAATAACTTTTTAAGGAATTGGCCAAATTTACTATAACATAAAATGTTACCAAGAGAATGTCTGGATTGATTTATGGTTTCATCTTCCATGTTGAAATCAAATGATAACATTCAATCTTCAGATACACAGATGTTCTATAATTTTATAGCTTTACTGAGATTTGATCATTTTATAGTGATTCTGAGTATACAAATAATGTAATTGATAATAAATAGAAAAAGAACCTTTCTTACCTTTATCTTCACCTCAAACAGGAGAAAAAGGTACCTTTAGCACTCTATCTTAATCTCAGAGTATGTATTTAAGGCAGCAAGTGCCTATAATGTCCCTTGGTTGAGTTAAAGAAGATTGAGCAAAACGATGAGAATTGAAGCTTACTTTTACTTTAAGTACTTTTGGCCATTGTTGTTAGGTGCCACTGAATTGGTTATGATTCATAGTGATCCTCTGTACAAAAGAACAAAACACTGCCCTGTCTTGTGCTGTCCTCATAATCATCTCCATGTATGAGCCCATTGTTGCAGCCATTTTGTCAGTCCATCCGAAAGGAAGTTTGGACAATCTCCTTCCGTAGTGATACTGCCTCAGAAACCCAAGGAGGATTCTCTATGAGTCAGATCTGACTCAATGGCAGTGAGTTTGGTTTGGTTTGGTATCAGGTTGAGGGTCTTCCTCTTTTTCGCTGACTCTGTACTTTACGAAGCGTTATGTCCTTCTGAAGAAGGACAAGAGAGAGAATCTTGCCATCTTCGGTTCTAAGGAGCATTCTGGCTGTACTTCTTCCAAGACAGTTTTTTTGTTCATTCTTCTGGCAGTCCATGATATATTTAGTATTCTTTGCCAGCTCCATAACTCTTCTTTGGTCTTCTTTATTCATTGCCCAGCTCTCACAGGCATAAGAGGTGATAGAACATACCATAGCTTGGGTCAGGCACACCTTTGGTCATACTTGTTACTATTTCTGACATTACGTCCTGGAATTTGACCGGTCTTACGTCTAGTGTTTTTAAACCTGGCAGATTCTTCCTGATTCCAGAGTAAAACTTACTCCTTACTTGTAGATACCTGTTTGCATTATCCAGTTCTGTTTTAAAGTAATCTCTGAATTTGACTTCATTTCCCATCTTATTCTGGGTATTTTCCAAATCCCTTGGCCATGAGGACCTGCTGTTCAGTGTTGAACAGTGTTTAACAATATGACAGTTATCCATGATAGGTTATTAGTGGGAAATGCATACTAATTCTGCTTATATTTTGAAGCTTTTAGGTTTAGAACAATATCTGCCAAAATATTTCCAAGGAACGGCAGTATTAGAAGATACTTTTTGGGAACAAGTTCCATAGTTGAATATGTTCGAGAATTGGGAAAAGCTAACTGAATAACCCCCCCACGGAGAGTCACAATGTGCGTTAGTTTAACAGTGGTTCTGAGAAATTCTTCAGTAAAACACCGAGTTTTGCAAATTGAAGAAAAATTTGTACACTCAACGTGTGGGTGTATGTAACACCTGTTAACATGTTTCAGAAGTTGTGTAGTACAGAACACACTGTGGGAAACATACTGTTAGAGAGCTTTGTATTCTTGATATTATTCCTGTCTTAGAAGACATACCTATCTTATTTTGAGTTATAAGCTAGAAAAGATTTATAGATTTCAAAGGTGTTTCTTGATGGAATAGTTTTTCCTTTATTTCTTTTACTCTTTAATTACATATGTTTATTCCCCATGGTTTCACCCATTTTAAATCTGAGATGTTTGTAAAAATTGACCTTCAGGAGGAATAAAATTCTTTTTCTTGAGGGTTGCAAGTTGCAAAATTTGTTTTGTGTTTATCTCAGGCTGTATGTCACTTTATGCATAGCATATCTCACGTTGAGGTTGAGTTTTAGGAATATAGTGGGTAAATTTGAGGTAGCAAGTCTATTTTGTGCTGGAGATATGCCAGTTTTGCTACTGGGAATGGCAGGAAATACCAAGGGTCAAATAAATGTAAGTTCATGTCTTTGAGAACATTTTATGAAAGAAGAGTATGTATAACCTTTCTAATTGCTTTAATTTAGAGGAAATATTAATGAAATGTTGGTATTGGTAAATTGTGAAAAGCTTACTTTCATATAGTAACCCTGTTTATATTAATTATCCATGACTGACACAGTGGCAGTAACCATGGGTTCAAACATAGCAATGATTGTGAGGATGGCACAGGACTGCTATGAGTCAGAACTGACTTGACGGCAACTAACAACATCTATCATGGGCATGGTTGCCATTACTAGAATATCTTAGGCCACGGTTTTTGAAGATTGTTAATAAGATTTCTGTTTTATTTAGATAATGTGGGCTAGATAAGAGAGATTAAGATTGATTTCACTGAATTGTAAACTCTAAACTGTCTGCTAGTTTAACTTAGAGATAATCATTTGTGGCTGTAATTTTAACTTAATACTCACTAAATCAGAGAATAGACTGCTTAGTTTCCAGCTTACTTATAGATTCTTTTAAATGACAAAATTTGAAAAAATGCTTTTCTTTTACTTTTTAATTGAAGAGATTCAGGAAGAAGGGTACATGGCTAACAGTCCTGTCCTTATTAAGGGTATAAGGTCAGAACATCATAGTAGTATTTTTCGCTAGTTATGAGGCTGCTTGTGTTAATAATGGCTTTAGTAGCGACTGTAAATCTCTGCTTTTTTTGTTTGTTAAACTTAAAGGAGGTAAAAAATCACCACCAATAAAAACTTTGAGAAACATGCAAATGTTGTAGTTACATGGTTTCAACATCTAGTTTATAGTGGCTTCCTCATTTATATAAGCATGTCTGAGATTATAAGTATGTGATTATCTTGATGTAATTTGGTATGCCTAGGAGCTCTGGTGGAAGCTCTGGTAGCGTAGTGCCTAAGGCAATTGACTGCTAACCAGAAGGCTGGCGGTTCAAACCCACCAGCCACTCCTCAGAAGGAAGGTTGGGCAATCTACTTGCCTAGTGATGCTGCCTCAGAAACCCAAGAAGGGGTTGCTGTGAGTTGGGTCCGACTGGATGGCACATCACAACAACAACAACAGTTCATACTTAAAGTATAAAGAACTTTACTATTGAAATAACAATAAGGAACTCCTGTGCTTTCAAGTCATTACCTTCTGTTTGTTCTGTAGTAGTACACTAGTCAAAGGATCAGTTATTTTTTACATTTAAAACTGGTATGACCTCTATAGTTGACTGATTTTCAATAACAAAGAAGACATACCAAGGTTAGAATGAGGACACCTTTTCTTTCTCAGCAAGAACTAACACTGTCTGGTTAGATTAGTGACATTGTTATCTGTATTTAAGATAGATCGTTTTTATAGTTTTCAGTGAGAAGACATTTTTAACTTTTACGTTCTCAAAGGAGTCAGCAATTATGGTGGCTATTTTGAAGCCATGCATTGTTTATCGAACTGATATTTTCATATGCATATAAAAAGGATTTGGGCATTGATAGATTTTTTGTGATGTTTATAGTAATTTGTATTAAAGCATGCCAAAAAGTCTCTTAACCTCTAAAAACTTTAATCTACACACACACACACACACACACAAAACAAAGCAAACTCACTGCGTCGAGTGGGTTCCGACTCATAGCGACCCCTCCTTGGGTTTCCGAGGCAGCTATTAAAATGTAAAAACAAATCTGAAGTTGCCTTTGAAAAATACGTGTTTTCCTTTGAGGATACTACTGTTGCTTTGCTGCCCTCTACAGTCACCTAAAACAGTCACTGTAGATTTTTTTCCCATCAGATAATTAGACTGTTTTCTTAACTAGTGAGCTTTAAATTTCAGAAGTGATTTGATTAATATTTACTGTTAAAATATGGTAAAATCTAGTTAGTTACAATGATTGATTTATACTTGTGATGAAAAATATAAAGCACTTAGAAATCGAAGTAGTGGATTAGGGATTGTTGAGTGTCAGTCTGGAAACAGGTGAGTACCAGCCATGTGCTGTGTAGTATAGAGACTGTAGACATGGTGGCTGTTCCCAAATTTATAAACCCAATAGTAAGACTAATTGCATGTTAGAATATATATTAAAAAAAGGCATTTGTAGCAACATGCTAAGTGGTATGATTTAAAAAAAAAAAAAAAAAAAAGCACTCGCTGCGGAGTCAGATCTGACTCATAGCGACCCCTCCTTGGGTTTCCGAGGCATATTGCTATGGAAGTAGATTGCCCAATCTTCCTTCTGAGGAACGGCTGGTGGGTTTGAACTGCCAACCTTCTGGTTAGCAGTCAGATGCCTTAGGCACAATACCACCAGAGCTCCCGAAAGTGTTCACAGTATGATACAGCCTAAAATGTCAAAGAGGCCAGGAAGAGTCAAGGAAGGTCAATTAGAGATGAAATTTTCAGCGTGTGTCTTCAAGAATGGATAGAGTTCACACACAGAACAGGTTTATTTCAAACAAGAAAGAGAATATTTCAAACACAATGTGTTTCACAGAAAGTACTATGCTAGCCACTTTGGTATCTTTACTCTTAAGAATTAAATATCAATTTTCAAGAGATCTTTGAAGTACAGGATTTGGAATTAGAAAATGTCTATGTGTGTTTTAACCAAGTTACTTAACCTCTTTCTGCCTATTTCATCTCATGTGAAATTTGCTATATGATACTCCTTCACAGAGTGGCTGTGAAGGTTAAATGAAATTTTACTAAATCACTAAATTGCTCTATAAGTATAACTAAAAATAATGCAAAGGAAAATGATGTTATGCTATAAATATAAACAAGTGTTGTGGGCTTATAGAAGAAGGAGCAGTTTAACTGGGTATGGAGGAAGTCTTTATAAGGAAGCAGTGTTCTAGCTGAACCTTGAAGAATTTGGATTTCCATTTGTGAGGGAAGATGGATGAAAAAGGGCATTCTAGGTTGAAAAGACCATACGATGAGGACTTTATGGAAGGAATTAGGTTCCTGTGGTGCTCTGGTGGCCTAGTGCCTAAGGCATTTGACTGCTAACCAGAAGGCTGGCAGTTCAAACCCACCAGCCACCCTTTGGAAGGAAGGTTGGGCAGCCTACTTCTGTAGCAATACTGCCTCGGAAACCCAAGGAGGGTGGCTATGAGGTGGATCCGACTTGATGGCAGTGAGAGTTTTGAGTTTATGTGGTTTCAAATATAAGCTTTATGGAAGGAATCGTGAATCTTTAAATGCCATGCTGAGTGTGGTAGGCAGGAAACTACTGAGTCTGTCTTTGATTTGAGAATATTATATAATTTTCCTGCAGTGTAAAAGATAGATTGGAGATAAGAGAGACAGGAAGAAGGAAAAACTATTGGAATGGTCTGTAGGAAGATAGGATTAAGGAGTGAGATTTTCAGTTTCACAGAGGAATGTAAAGAGAAGAATGGATCTGAGAACTATTGCTGAAGAGAATTGGCTGGTGTTTGGATATCATTGTGAAGAAAGATTTGGATATGAACTTGAGTTAAAGCACTTGGCTGCTAACTGAAGGATCTGTGGCTCAAATCCACCAGTTGCTCCATAGGAGAAAGATGTGGCAGTCGGCTTCTGTAAAGAATTACAGCATTAGAAACCCTGTGGGGCAGTTCTGTTCTGTCATACAGGGTCACTGTGAGTAGGATTTGACATTAGGGCAGTGGATTTGTTTTTTGGTTTAGGGATGGGTATGATGTGGAATTGAGAATTATTGGGATTGAAGTATTTGGATGGGATGAGCTATGAGGGACGAGGTTAGGATGGGGGTGGGGTGAGAAATGATTAATCCAAAAAAAGAAACCTTATTTGATAACAGGAACTGAGATCAATAAATTTAGCAGTTAGTATTTGGGCATTGATGATTCTTAATACTTTTAGTAAAAGTGGTTGGGAGGGGAAAAAAAATACAAACCCAATTTCCAAGTGATTAACAAATGAGGGGGATAATGAATTAGAAATATAACCTACTCTTGGGAAAGGTAATTTGAAGAGTAATTTGAAGAGGAGGATTTTGAAGAGTAATTTGAAGAGGAGGAAGAATGTGTATCAGTCAAGGTTCTGGTTTAAAGAAACTTTAATGAAGGATGTTGGGTTGCTCACATATGGAAATAGAAACAAAAGGAAGATAGGTATTTGAAACTATATCCATAACCATAGCTAAGATCATGCTACTAGGTAGCCTGTTGAGGTTATTGCTTGCTGCCTCTTAGACACTGGATGTTATAGCCTTGCCTCTGGTACTGGCATTACTGCTTTTATAAACTGGATATTATTGCTGTCGTACCCTAAGAAAATACATTTCTCATAGGTGTCCATACACAAAGTTGAAGTTTTTTTTTTTTTTAAATGTTCATGATGAAACTTTTATACCTTTGGGAGGGGGTAGGTGAAGCACATTGATAAGGCAAGGTCCAGAAGCAGAAAGTAAATTGTTGTTGTTGTTATGTGCCATCGAGTCAGACCCGACTCATAGCGAGCCCTCCTTGGGTTTCTGAGGTGGTATCACTACAAAAGTAGATTGCCCAACCTTCCTTCCAAGGAGTGGCTGTGGGTTTGAACCTCCAGCCTTCTGGTTAGCAGTCAAGTGCCTTAGGCACTATGTTACCAGAGTTCCTAGAAAGTAAATAGAAACATTAAAAACACAGATGAGAGAGGCTAGTTTTAGAAATGATAAGGGACTCTTCTTTCTACTAGATTGGGGAGAGAAAATCATAGATGAAGATACAAAGGTGAAGGGAGAAGGTTTGATCTTCAGTGATTTAAGTGATATGTTTTGAGAATAAATGAGTGTTGGGTGATAATTGGCACTTAGAATTAGAACCTTTGGGGAAAACAGGAATAAAAACTCAACTAAAAATTAATGACATGAGAGATCAACATTGAAAGCCTTAGCTGAGTTGACATAGCATAAATTTGTAAAATATGTATAATAGTATAGAAGTAGTAATAAGTTTGTATTGGTGGCTATTTCTCATTACTTAGTTGAACACTTTATGTGTGCAAGAGATTAGTCTAGGTACTGTCAACAGACTAGCTGAAGCTGATAAAGAATAAAATATGTTTTAAGTTAGCTAACTCACTGCCCTTGAGTCGATTACGACTTGTAGTGACCCCATTGTGTTTCCGAGGCTGTGAATCGTTACGGAAGTAGATCACTCCATCTTCCTTCCATGGAGCAGCTGGTGGGTTTGAAACAGTGACTTGGTTGGCAGTCAAATACCTTATCCACTAATACCACCACAACTCCTTAAAATATGGTTTTGGAAACCAATTATATTTATGCAAGTGTGATCTATAATATTTGTCCTGTTGTGACATTTCCCTCAGTGTAGTATTTTCTCTTTTATAGCTGAGTAACACTCCAATGTAGAAGTTATGCTACATTTTGCTTATCCATTTATATTGTTTGTGGACACTTTAGTTCTTTCAGCCTTTTGACTATTATGAGTAATACAGCACTGAAGGTTAGTGTGCAAGTATCTGTTGGAGTTCTTGCTTTCAAGACTTTGGAGTATATATCTAGGAGTGGAATTGCTGGGTCATGTGGTAAGTCAATGTTTAACTTTTTGAGGAAGTGCCAAACTGTTTTGCACAGGAGATGTACCATTTTACAACCTCACATCATTGGATGAGTGTTCTAGTTTCTCTGTATCCTTGCCAACACTTGCTGCTTTCTGTGCTCTGATTACAGCCATCCTTGTTGTTGTTTGTTGCTGTTAAGTCCATTCCAACTGATGATGACCTCTTGTGCATAGTAGAACTATCCCATAGGGTTTTCAAGGCTGTGACCCTTTGAAAGGAGATCACTGTGCCTACCTTCTGAGGTGTCTTTTGGTGGGTTGAGGAGTGAAATAATACTTCATTGTGGTTTTTGATTTGCATTTCACTAAATTTAAGTCTCTGGGTGACACAAATGGTTTGTTTTTGTCTACTAACTGGAATGTTAGTGGTTTGAATCTTCCAGGTGGCACCACAGAAGAAAGACCTATTGATCTTCTTCCATAAGATTACATCCATTGAAAACCCTGTGGAGCATAGTTCTACTTGAAACATGTGAGATTGCCCGAAGTCAGAATTGATTCAGCAGGAGCTCTGGTAGCGTAGTACCTAAGGCACTTGACTGCTAACCAGAAGGCTAGCTGTTCAAACCCACCAGCCACTCCTCGGAAGGAAGATGGGACAATCTACTTCTGTAGTGATACTGCCTCGGAAACCCAAGGAGGGGTTGCCATGAGTCAGGTCTGACTCGATGGCACATAATAACAACAACAACAGCTAATATTGAGCCATCTTTTCATGTGCTTACAGGCCATTTGTATATCTTCTTTGGAGAAATAACTGGTTGACTCTTTTGTCTATTTTTTGTTGCCTTTTGCTTTGTAGTGGTAGGAGCTCTGTATATATTCTGGATAGTAAACCCTTATCATATGTATGTGGTTATCAGATATTTTTTCCATTCTGTGGGATATCTTCACATTTTTTGATAAAATATTTTGATGCACAAAAATGTTTTAATTTGGGTGTTCTCCAATTTATCTGTTTTGTTTTTTGTTGCTCATGCTTTCGATGTCTCTAAGAGCCCTCTATTAAAAACTCAGTCCCATAGGATTTACCCCTATATTTTCATCATAGAATTTTATGGTTTTAGTTCTTACATTTAGATTATTGCTCCATTTTGAGTTAACTTTGGAATTTAGTGTGAGATGGAGTCCAACTTAATTCTTTTGCATGTGGATTTCTGGTAATTCCTGCATGATTTACTGAGGAGGTTATTTTAATTTTTAAATTTTTTTTTTTTTTAATTGTGATTTGGGTGAAGATTTACAGAGCAAATTCAATTTCTATACAGCAGTTCACATATACTTTGTCTCATGTCATTGACTATAGTTTACCATAGTGCAACAGCTCCCTTCCCACTTCTCCCCATAGTTACCTCTTCCCAGTGTCCATCCCTCCATACACTCCTGCCCTCTGAGCTGTCTCCCTGTGGATAAACAGCCCTTCTTTCTCCCATGATTGTTCTCTCCAAAGAATGTATCTACTTGAGGTAAATGTTCAGCTCATATGCCTGTCTTTTGTTTGGCTGAAAACCACAGGTGTGGGTTCAATTCCAGACCTGAAGGGCAGCTAGGGGCCATAGTCTCAGTGGTTCCTCCAGGCTCTTATCGGACCAGCAAACCTGGTCCCCACCTTTTTTTTTTTTTTTTCTACTGAGCAGGTTATTTTTTCCCCATGGAAAAAACTTGCTTCCTCTGTAGAAAATCAGTTGATCATAGATGTATGGATTTAGTTTTGGACTCTTAGTTATGTTCCATTGGTCTATATGTCTGTCCTTATGCCAATATTACACTGTTTTGATTTTAGTAGCTTTATAGTATTTTTTTTTTTTTAATTTTTACTGTGATTTGGGTCAATATTTACAGAGCAAAATTCACTTTCCATATAGCAGCTCACATACACTTTGTCTCATGAAATTGACTACAGTTTACCACTATGCAACAGCTCCCCTCAGACTTCTTTGCCATAGTTACCTCTTCTTGTGTCCTTCCCTTCCATGCACTCCTGCCCCCTAAGCTGTCTTTCTATGCATACATAGCCCTTCTATTCTCCCGTGATTGATTTCTCCAAGGAGTATATCTACTTACTGTAAATGTTCAGCTCATATGCCTGTTTTTTGTTTGGTTGGAAGCCAAAGGAGTGGGTTCAAGTCCAGACCTACAAGGCAAGTAGGTAGGGGCCATAGTCTCAGTGGTTCCATCAGGCTCTATCAGACCAGCAAACCTGGTGCCTTTTTCTTTCTTTCTTTTTTTTTTTTTTTTAATGATTTTGAGTTTTGTTCCACATTGTTCTCCCACTGTATCCAGGATCTCTGTAGGAGATCTCCTACAGAGATCCCCCTCCGAGTGGTTGACACTGGTAGCCGGGCACCATCTAGTTCTTCTGGTCTCATGGTTGTATAGCCTAAGGATGGTATGGTGTACTAGTTGCTTGGACTAATTGTTTCTATGCGTCTTTGGTTTCCTTCACTCTTTGCTCTGGACAAGGAGAGACCCATCGTTGCATCTAGCTTGCTGCTTGCAAGCTTTTAAGATCCCAGTTGCTACTCATCAAAGTAGGATGTGGAACAGTGTTTTGTGTAGTATGTTATGCCAGTTGAGCTTGATGTCCCCTGTGACTATGGTTCCAAGCCCATTGGTCCAACTACTCGCTCCCTCTGGGTAGCTGGCTGTGGCCAAGAAGTGATTACAGCCTTGCCTCTTTTCAGCTCTACTATATACCTGGAACTTCTTACAGAACATACAAATACACTGGTAGAAACATTGTCTGCCAACCCTATATATGGTCTTGGGTACACTCCTCCCTGCATGAACATATCTAATAGTTCAGCCTGCCCATCTATCTATCCACCCATATATCAATGCTTGCCTACACTGACAATGCAGTACTGTATGTGCAAAAGGGTTCATCTTTGCTGTCTATACCTCCTATGCACCTCTCTATGACTTCCTCTTTCTCAGTGCCACTGTGTTGATTACTCACATTTGGTATATTGCCCTTCTCTTCACCCAATCAATACTTCTCTCTACCTATCTAACAATGTTCCCTCGCCTTCCCTCCCCTCCTGGTAACCAACAAAGAAAATTTTCTTCCATATATAAACCTTTCCTTGATTTTTTACAGTAACATACTAACACAGTATTTGTGCTTCAGTATTTGTCCTGATTGACTTATTTCACCCAGCATAATGTCCTCCAAGTTCATCCATGTTATGTGGTGTTTTACTGATTCTTCGTTATTCTTTAGGGTTGCATAGTATTCCATTGTGTACATGTGGCATAGTTTGGTTATCTGTTCTTCTGTTGATGGGCACCTAGCTTGTTTCCATCTTTTGGCTGTTGTAAATAGTGCTGAGATGAACATGGGTGTGCATATGTCTGTTCTCGTCCTGGCTCTCATTTCTTTAGCATATACCTAGTAATGGAATGACTGGGTCAGACGGTATTTTTAATTCCAATTTTTTAAGGACTCCACAGTGGTTTTATCATTTGACAATCTCACTAGCAGTGTACGAGAGTCCCAATCTCTCCACATCCTTGCCAGTATTTGCTATTTTCTGTCATATTGAACTTTGCTCCTAGTGCTGGGGCAAGATGGTATCTTGTTGTTTTGATTTGCATCTTTCTGATGGCTAGTGCAGCCACTCTTCATAAGCTTCCTTGGGCAATCTACTTTCATAGTGATACTGCCTTGGAACCCCAAGGAGGGGTGGTTATGAGTCGGATTGACTCGACAGTAAGGTAACTTCCTCTCGATAAGTTACCTCTTCCCTGGGTCCATCTATCCATGCACTCCTGTCCCCTGAGCTGTCTCCCTGTGCATAAACAGCCGTTTTTCTCCCATGATTGTTCTCTCCAAGGAGTGTTGCATTGGGGTAAATTGTAGTCAGTGTCATGAGACAAAGTGTGTGTGAAACTGCTGTATAGAAAGTGAATTTGCTCTATAAACTTTTACCCAAATCACAATAAAATTTAATTTTTACAAGGTCCCATTCATCTGGTTTATCTTCTGCTGTTTGTGCACTTTGGATTATGTTTAACAGTCTATTTATGCCATAAATTAGGGCCCTTTAATTTGCCCCTAGTTTTTCCTTGAGGAACTTTATAGTGTTAGGTTTCGCATTTAAGCCTTTGATCCATCTGGAGTTAGTTTTTGTATATGGTATGAGGTACAGATCTTGTTTCATTTTTCTGCAAATGGATATCCACTTTTGCCAGCACCATTTGTTAAACAGACAATTTCGTCCCCATTTAATAGATTTGGGCCCTTTGTTAAAGATCAGCTGACCATAGGTCGATGGATCTATTTCTGGGTTCTCAATTCTATTCCATTGGTCTGTGTGTCTGTTGTTGTACCAGAACCAGGCAGTTTTTATTACTGTGGCTGTATAGTAGGTTTTAAGATCCGGGAGTGTGACACTTGCTGCTTAGTTCTTCTTCAAATTGCTTTACTTATCCAAGGTCTCTTTCTTTTCCATATAAAGTTAGTGATTAGTTTTTCCATATCCTTAAAGAATGTTTATGGGATCTGATTTGGGATTGCATTGAATGTATAGATTGCCTTGGGTAGAACTGACATTTTCACAATGTTCAATCTTCCTGTCTACAAGCATGGTATGTTCTTCGTTTATGTAGATCTCTTACGGTTTCTTGAAGTAGCCTTTTATAGTTTTCTTTGTACAGGTCTTTTGTGTCCCTTGTAAGATTTATTCCCAAGTGTTTTAATTTTTTTTTATAGCTATTGTAAATGGTGTTGATTTCCTTATTTTTCAGTGACCTCTTTGCTGGGTTTAGAGGAATCCAACTGATCTTTGGATGTTCTCCTGTATCCTGCTATGATGCTAAATCTGTCAATTAGTTCCAGTAGATTTTTGACTGAGTCTCTTGGGTTTTCTAGGTATAGGATCATATTATCAGCAAATAGGGATCGTTTGACTTCTTCCTTAGCAATTTGGATGCCTTTGATTTCCCTTTCTTGCCTTATTGCCCTGGCTAGGACTTCCAATACAGTGTTTCATGGAAGTAGTGCTAGAGGGCAACCTTGTCTGGGTCCTATTGGCAAGGGGAATGGTTTTAGTTTCTCTCCATTGAGAATAATATTGGATGTTGGTTTGGCATATATGTCCTTTTTTGGGTTGAAGAATGTCCCTTCTATCCCTGTTTTGCTGACAGTTTTGCTCAGAAATGGGTGTTGGATTTTATCAAGTGCCTTTTCTGCATCAATTGATATGATCATGTGTTTCCTTTCCTTTGTTTTGTTTACGTGATGGATGATGTTGATTGTTTCTCTAAAGTTGAACCATCCTTGCATGCCTGATAGGAGCCCCACTTGGTCATAATAAATTATTTTTTTGATATGCTGTTGGAGTCTATTGGTTAGAATTTTGTTGAAGATTCTTGCATCTGTATTCATGAGAGATATTGGTCTGTAGTTTTCCTTTTTGATGATGTCTTTGCCTGTTTTTGGTATCAAGGTTATACTTGCTTCATAAAATGAATTTCATCCTTTTCTGCGTTTTGGAATAGTTTGAGTAGAATTGATGTCAGTTCTTCTCTGAATGTTTGGTAGAATTCTCTGGTGAAACTGTCTGGGCCAGGATTTTTTTTTTTTGGTAATTTTTTTATGACCTGTTCTGTTTCTTCTTTTCTTATGGGATTGTTCCACTTTTCCACCCCAGTCTGTGTTAGTTTAGGTAAGTAGTGTGTTTCTAGAAATCTATCCATTTTTTCCAGATTTTCAAATTTGTTGGAGTTCAGTTCTTCCTGTTGTTGTTGTTGTTATGTGCTGTCGAGTCGGCCCCGACTCATAGCGACCCCTCCTTGGGTTTCCGAGGCAGTATCACTACGGAAGTAGGATTGCCCAATCTTCCTTCCGAGGAGTGGCTGGTGGGTTTGAACCGCCAGCCTTCTGGTTAGCAGTCAAATGCTTTAGCCACTATGCTACCAGAGCTCCTTGTTGTTGTTGTTGTTATGTGCCGTTGAGTCGGCCCCGACTCATAGCGACCCCTCCTTGGGTTTCTGCCTCGGAACCAGAGCTCCTAGTATCCTGATATTATCCTTTACATTTCAGTTGGCTCTGTTGTGATGTTGCCATTTCAGATCTTATTCATGTTATTTCTATTCTCTCCCACTTTCAGTAGTTTGTCAATTTTATTAATCTTTTCAGAAAACCAACTTCTAGTCTTGTTGACTTTTTCTAATGTCTTTCTGTTTTCTGTTTCATTGATTTCTGCTCAAATCTTTGCTATTTCCGTTCTTCTGGTGACTGTTGGCTTTTCTTGCTGTTTTTTCTAATTGTTGGCAATGTTGGTTTAAAATGTTGATTTTGTCTCTTCTTTTTTGATGTGTGCATTTATTGCTATAAATTGGCCTCTGATCACTGCTTTTGCTGTGTCCCAAAGGTTTTGGTATGTTGTATTTTCTTTCTCATTTGATTGAAGGAATTTTTTAAGTTCATTTTTTAGTGCTTCTTTTACACAGTCATTTTTGAGGAGAGTGTTATTAATTTTCCATGTGTTTACTCTTTTTCTGTTGATCTTCCTTTTGTTGATTTCTAGTTTGATAGCACTGTGATCTGAGAAGGTGCTTTGCGGTATTTCAGTGTTTTTAAATTTCTTAAGGGTTACTTTATGGCCTAACATATGGTCTATCCTGGAGAATATTCCATGTGCACTGGAAAATAATGTATATTGTGCTGTTGTTGGGGGAAGTGCTCTACAAATGTCTATAAGGTAAAGTGGTAGATTGTATTATTTAGCTCTTCTGCGTCTTTGTTGAGTTTCTTTCCAGTTCTGTCTTTCATTGAAAATGGTATATTAAAGTCTCCTATTGTGACTGTGGAGTCATCTATTTGACTTTTCAATTCTGTTAAAGCCTGATTTATGTATTTTGGGGCTCTTTCATTGGGCCAATAGATATTTATTATGGTTATATCTTCTTGTTCAATTGATTCTATAGTCTTTATATAATGTCCTTCCTAGTCTCTTTTGGTGATTTTTGTCTTAAAGTCAGTTTTATCAGAATTATTACTGCCACTCCTGCTCCTTTATGGTTGCCATTTGTTTGATAAATCTTTTTCCACGCTTGGATTTTTACTCTGATTTTGTCTTTGTCTTGTAGGTGTGTCTATTTTAGACAGCATATTGATGGGTATGTTTTCTTATCCATTCTGCAACTCTCCATCTCTTGAGTGGTGCATTGGATCCATTAACATTCAGTGTAATTATTGACAAGTATGAATTGGTTGCTTTCATTTTGTTAAGTGTTTGCTCATGGTGTTCCTGGTTTCTTTGTTCCATATAATTTTCTGTGCTGAGTTCATTTTGTTTATGAATCATGTTATCATTTCCTTTGTTGCTATTGTTTTAGTATTTGCTAAATACTTGTGCTTGTCCTCTTTTCTATTGTGATGTGAAAGTTTATCATTTTTCTTTGAGGTTACCCTGTGATTCATAATTTTCTCCCTCAATTTAGAACAATCCATTCAATCTTGCAGCTCTCTTGACTTTCTCACCGTTTAGAATTTCTGTCACTACACTGTTTTTCTCTCTTTTTGGTTTGTAATTGTCCTCATTTGCTAATTGATGTTAATGGTTCTTTGTTTACAATCTTGTAAGCTTATTTTACTTTGGATATTTCCATAGCTGTGTTGGTTTCTTGGTTATGTCATCTTGTGTATTAATGGTCGGTTTTCTATTATGGTTCTCTGTTCAAAGGATTCCCTTGATTATCTCTTGTAAGGTTGGTCTGGTTTTAACAAATTCCCTTAATTTCTGCTTCTCTGGAAATCTCCTAATTTTGTAATCATATTTGAGAGACAATTTTGTCAGGTATATAATTCTTGGTTGGGAATTTTTCTCTTTCAGGGTTTTATAATATAGTATCCTATTGGCTTCTTGCCTGTGTGGTTTCTGTTGAGAAATCAGAGCTTACTCTTACCGGTTGTCTCTTTTTTTTTTTAAATTTTATTTTATTTATTGTGATTTGGGTGAAGATTTA
>NW_006921771.1:2710151-2712853 GCF_000298275.1 Orycteropus afer afer
GTTTGTACCGTCAGGGGCGTTCAGGTCCCTGCCAGACCGCAGCTCCATATGTCTCCTTTTTTGGTATTTTCACACAAATTATTCTGCTAGTTGGGGTTTAGTCTACTTCTGTATCCTTCCCTTCAAGGCTCAGCAGTCCAAGATTATCTTCTGTGTCTTTTCAATTCGTTTCCCTTTTCTTTGTTGAAGAGGGTCTGTGCAGTCTTGCCTAGTCCGCCATCTTGCTGGAACTCCACTGGTTGTCTCTTGTAGGTAACTTTTTGTTTTCTGGTGCTGCTTTCAAGATTCTTTCTTTGTCTTTGGTTTTGATGAGTTTGATGATATGTCTTGGTGATTTTCTCTTGGAGTCTCTCCTGTTTGGGGTTCGTTGGACTTCCTGAGTAGATATATTCTCATCTTTCATCATATCAGGGACGTTTTTTTCCAACAAATCTTGGACAGTTTTCTCAGTGGCTTTCTTTTTCTCTTCCTGTTCTGGAATTCTGATTACATATAGGTTATTTCTTTTGATGGTACCCTACATGAACCTTAGGCTTTCTTCATTTTGTTTTGATCTTTTTTCTGATTGATCCCTTTCCAAAAAGTATTCAGGTATTTGTCTTCAATCTCATTAATTCTGTCTTCTGTTGATTTGATTCTACTCCTTTGCCCTTTAGTGTGTTACCTATTTTTTAAAACTTAGTATTAATGTTCTGGATTTCTGTCTGTAGATTTTGTATCATTTCTGATTTTTTATTTATTTTATCCTTTTGTTCTTGTATTTTCTTCTGAAATTGTTCTAGGGTTTTATGTGTGTTTTCCTTAATTTTATCAGTGTTTTCCTCGATCTATCTCTCAGTCCTTTGAAGGTGCCTCAATATAATTCTTTTGAATTCCTTATCCAAGATCCAAAGCTGCTGCTTCTTCATTGATGTGTTCTGGGTCTGTATCCTGCTTTCTTGTTTCTAGCACTTTATCTTGCTTCTTTATGTGGACAGTGATGGTCTGTTGTCTCCAAGACATTGTGATGTTGTTGTATTTAGATCTCCACTGTTTGTGAGGAGCAGTTAAGGTGATTCAGGCTCTTCTTGGTGGTGGTTTATCGTTGGCCAGTTGGTGGAGGAGTAAGTGGAAGTTCTACCTCAATAAGTGAAGCTGCAGGAGGTGTGGGTGTGGTTGTGTCATATGGGCACGGCTGCTCTCTCCCATCAGTTAGACAAAAACCATGATCATAAAACCATCAAAAAAGTAAAAGCAGGTAGACAAAAAAAACACCACATGAACATACAAGAACAATCATCAAAAAAAGAAAAGAAAGAAGGAAAAATAAACCCACAATATCTGGGGAGAGGGCAATAAGAGAAAAGAGGTAGATAGGAGAATAATGAGGAATAAAATGGGAAAAATGCATAAAGAGAAACAAGGAATGGGGTTAACTATGAGAAAGAAAAAAAATGGGGACCAGTAATGGGGAAGAGAGAAAAAAACTGAAAACTAGAACCTTTCCAATTGTTTGCATCTGGAATGTCCTTGCTGTTCCTGGCATGTGGAGCCTGTACTTAGGTCCCTTAAATCTGAGAGAATGGTTTCACTTTAAATATCCAAAATGGTCCTACTGCTTGTATACATTAAAAATGGCTGCGGTCTCTGGATAAGCGAAAGTCCACTGCTCAGCCCCCCTTCATCTTTGCTGCTTCCCTATTTTCATTAGCCACCAGTGCAGTCCTACATGCAGCCCCTGGCTATCAGGGCCAATTTTTAGGTTAATTCTTAGGTCTTAATACCACTTGGCAATATCCAAGATGTTTGTGCCATCAGGATCGCTGACAGACCACAGCTCTGTATGCCTCCCTTTTTGGTGTTTTCATGCAGGTTCTTCTACTAGTTGGAGTGCAGTCTACTTCTGTATCATTCCTTTCAAAGTTCAGGGCTCCAGGATTATCTTTTGTATCTGTGATAATTGGTTCCCCTTTTCTTCGTCGGAGAGGGTCTGTGTAGTTTGTCTGCTTATTCTGCCATCTTACTGGAACCCTGTAGTATGTTTTGAGATTGAGAACTATGAGCCCTCCTACTTTCTTCTCCTTTTTCAAATTACTCTGGCTGCTACTTTTTAGTTCCTCCAGTTGTAAAGTTTTGCTCTTGATTTGAGAATTTTTTTTCTTCTTAACTGCTTTAAATTTCCATGTGAACACTTGTTTTGATCCATCCCATATGTTTTGGTTTCTTATATTTTCACTTTCTTTAATTTCTGAGTATTTTCTCATTTCTTCTTTGCTGTTCCTGGCATGTGGAGCCTGTACTTAGGTCCCTTAAATCTGGGAGAATGGTTTCACTTTAAATATCCAAAATGGTCCTACTGCTTGTATACATTAAAAATGGCTGCGGTCTCTGGACAAGGTTTTATAATACTGTGTTGCTTAATTTCACATCTTTGTGTAATTTCTAGTTTCCCCCCCTTTTTTGATTTATAGATTTATTCTGTTATGATCACAGAAGATACTATGTATGATTCCATAAATCAGTTGAAACTTACTTTGTGACCTAACATATAGTCTGCCCTGCAGAACTGGAGAACTATGTGTATTGTGCTGTTGCTGAGTAAAGTGTTTTATATATATGTGCTAAGTCTCCTTAGGAGCTCTGGTAGCGTAGTGCCTAAGGCACTTGATTGCTAACCAGAAAGCTGGCAGTTCAAACCCACCAGCCACTCCTCGGAAGGAAGG
>NW_006921771.1:2713553-2722765 GCF_000298275.1 Orycteropus afer afer
TTTGGGTGAAGATTTACAGAGTAAATTCACTTTTCATACAGCAGTTCACATATACTTTGTCTCATGTCATTGACCAAAATTTACAATGCAACAGCTCCTCTCCCACTTCCTCCCTATAGTTACCTCTTCCCAGTGTCCATCCTAAAAGAGGTCTTTTGCAGCATATTTGCCCAGTGCAGTATGTCATTTGATTTCTTGACTGCTGCTTCAGTGGGCATTGATTGTGAATCTAAGTGTGAGGATTTTTGTTTTATGTTGAGGTGTAGTCCATACTGAAGGCTAGAGTCTTTGATCTACATCAGTATTTCAAGTCTTCTTTACTTTCAGCAAGCAAGGTGGTGTCATCTGCATATCATAGGTTGTTAATGAGTCTGCCTCCAGTCCCAATGCCTTAATTTTGAAATATTTTCTCATTTCTTCTTTGATTTATTAGTTTTATAATACTGTGTTGCTCAATTTCATGTGCTTGTGTAATTTCTAGTTTTCCTCTTTTTTGATTTCTGGATATATATTCTGTTATGGTCACAGAAGATACTTTGTATGATTGCACAAATAAATTGAGACTTATTTTGTGACCTAACATATAGTCTTATCTGAAGAACTGGAGAGCTTTGTGTTTTGTGTTGTTGCTGAGTAAAGTGTCCAGTTTCTTTCTTTCTTTTTTTTTAATAGTTGAATATTGTTTTTATTTTGAATAATAAATTAGGAGCATTATAAACGTTTTTAGTGCTTGAGGCCTCTAGATTCTGGATCTGAGCTGCCCTGTGTGACAGACAATAAAGACTTACATCTATAACCAACTCGGGAGGTGGGACAGGTGGTGAGAGAGTTCAGCTGGTGTGACCTAGACATGGGGTGAGGAAGTCCCCAGGGAAAGAGAGCTGGTTCCAGGTGAATAGGGCTCCCCGCCCCTACCACTCCACACACACACACACACACACACGGATGGAGGGAGAGACATGATGCCTAGGTGTGAGGTGGGGGCAGCTTCAGGTACCTGCAAGTAAAACACCAAGATGAGCCGCTCCTGGAAATTGGTGTTCTCTGGCTGGACAGAATAGGAACTTTGCAGGTTCTGGACAGCAGAGGAGAAGTCGCAGAGCTGGATGTAGGTCTCGGCCCACAAGGCATAGAAGTCTGCCTGAGAGTGAGGGGACCCAGGCTACTATCCCCTCTCCATGACTTGCCCCTTAAGGTTGTTGTTGGGTGTCATTGAGTTGGCTCCAACTCCATAGTGTTCCTGTGTACAGCAGAAAGAAATACTGCCTGGTCCTGCGACAGCCTCACAATCCTTGCTATACCTGAGCCCATTGTTGCAGCCACTTTGTCAATCCATCTTGTTGAGGGGCTTCTCCTTTATCACTGACCATCCACTTTACCAGGCATGACATCCTTCTCCAGGGAATGGTCCCTTCTGAAGTGTCCAGTTTCTTGAATAATTTGTTCTGCATATAGATTGAGTAAGTATGGTAAAAGGATACAACCCTGGCACACACCTCTCCTGATTATCGTAGAACTGTTTATTCGTTTCTGTCAGTGTTTGCTTCATGTATTTTAGTATTCTGGTGTTAGGTGGATGTATATTATAATTGTAAGAAATTTTTAATGTGTCATTATATATAATGTGTTATTACATATAATGCCCATCTTTGATTCTTATAAAAAAATTTTGACTTAAAATCCATTTTGTCTTATTGGTGTAGTAGCCATATAGCCATACCAGTGTTCTTGATTACTTTTTTCATAGTATATTTGCTTTTTCCATCCTTTTACCTTCAACTTATTTGTGTCTTTGGGTATAAAGTGTCTCTCTTGGAAATACATATAAATAGATCATGATGTCTTATCCAATCTGGCTATCTCTGCTTTTTGATTAGAGTGTTTAATTCATTTACATTTTAAGTAATTACTGATAAGGAAGGATATCTTACATTTTACTATGTTTTTTTGCATGTCTTATATTCCTTTGCCCCTGATCTCCTCTAATACTGTCAGTATTTGTGTTTAATAGTTTTTTTTCCCTGTAGTAAAAAATTTTGATTTCCTTCTTTTCATTTGTGTATGTTTTCTACATATTTTCTTTGTGGTTACCATGGGAATTACATTTAACATCTTAAAATTGTAAAAACCTAGTTTAAATTGGTAATAACTTGTCCTTTCACTGCTCATCCCCTATCCCTGTTTATGTTCTTGTTACGGCAAATCTTTATCCCTCATGTGTCCACTAACACAAATATGTTCTTCTTTTTATCCATTTATTTTAATAAAGCATGCAAGACATAGCTAGAATTACCAGCCAAAAATGCCATAAATCTGGCCTTTATATTTGCCATGAAATTACCGTCACTGGAGATTCTTTTCTTTTTTTCTTCTGTGTACGACTTTGATTTACTGTCTGGTATACTTTCAATCTGAAAGACTCCTTTTAGTATTTTTTGTAGGGCAAAACCAAACTTACTTCATTGAGTCAGTTCTGACTATTAGCAAACTGCTCTGGGTTTCTGAGGTGATAAATCTTTATAGAGGTCTTTACAGAAGATGATTGCTCAGTCTTCCTTTTGCAGAGTGGCTCATAGGTTTGAACCGCCAGCCTTCTGGTTAGCACAAATGCCTTAGGCTCTATGCCACCAGAGCTCCTTTTTTGTGCAGGTCTGGTCATAATGCTGGCAGTTCAAACCCACCAGCTACTTCTTGGAAGGAAGATTAGGCGATCTACTTCTGTAGAGGTTCCTTCTCGGAAACCCGAGGAGTGGTCGCTATGAGTCAGAATTGACTTAATGACAGTGAGTTTGGTTTTTTGTTTTTTTTTTTGTTTTGGTCATAATGTACTTGCTCTGCTTTTATTTGAGAATGTCTTAATTTTGCTCTCATTCTTGAAGGACAGTTTTGTTGCATATAGAATTTTTGTTTGCCAGTTTATTTATTTTAGTACCTTATGTATGTTATTCTACTGCCTTCTGTCTTCCAAGGTTTCTGAGGAGCAGTCAGTGTTTGCTGTTACAGAGAATCCCATGTGTGTTACAATTTACTTCTATATGTCTGCTTTCAGGGTTCCCTTCTTTGGTTTTCAAGATTTTTATTGTAACACATCTCAACGTACATCTCTGATTTTACCCTACTTTGCTTATTGAGGTTTTTGGATTTGTAGACACATATTCTTCAGATTGAGAAAGTTTTCTGCCATTATTTCTTCAAATATTCTTGCTGTCTCCTTTTCTCTTTTCTTTGGGATTCCCATGATATATATGTTGGTTCACGTGATAAGCCTGCTGCCATCAAGTGTATTCTGACTCATAGCGACCTTACAGGATAGAGTAGAACTTCGTTTTACAGTTTACAAGGCTAAATCTTTATGGAGCAGACAGCCTCATTATTTTTCTCCTGTGGCGTGCCTGGTGGGTTTGAACTGCCAACCTTTTTGATTAGCAGCCCAGTGCCAACAGAGTGCCTTAGTTCACAAGATGGTGTTCTAGAATTCCATTAGGCTTTGCTTAGTTTTCTTTATCCCTCTCTCTTTACTTCTTAGACTCAATCATTTTACTTGTCTTATCTTCTAGCTCACTGATTCTTTGTTGTTCTAGCTCAAATCTGCTGTTAAGATCCTCCATTGAATTTTTCATTCCAGTTACTATATTTGTCAGCTCCAGTAATTATTTGATTCCTTTTCATAGTGTGTATGTTTTTTTGGTATTCTTGTTTTGTTCATATATCATTTTCCTGATTTTCTTTAGTTCTTTTCTCATGTTTTCCTTTGGTTCTTTTAGTATACTTAATACTGTTATTTTAAAGTCTGCTGGTATATCTGTTATCCAGGCTAACATGTTGACAGTTTCTGTAGCTTTGTTTGTTCTTATGAATGGACCGTCCTTTCCTGTTTCTTTGTATGTCTTGTAATTTTTTCCCCTTAGGAACCTGGACTTGTGAATATAATGCTGTATTAGTTCTGAGTCTCAGAATCCCCATCCTCAGTGTTTGGATTTTTTTTTTTTTTTTAATTGTTGAAACTAGTAGGTCATTTGCTTAGTAGTTTCCTGTAACTCTTTTGCAACTGCTATACTTCTGGTTAGGAGCTCTGATGGTGCAGTGGTTAAGCACTTGGCTGTTAACTGAAAGATTAGTAGTTCAAATCCACCACTGTGCCACAGGAGAAAGATGTGGCAGTCTGCTTTTGTAAAATTTACAGCCTTGGAAACCCTATGGGGCAGTTCTACTCTGTCCTGAAGGGTCTCTATGAGCCAGGATTGACTTGATGGCTGTGGGGTTGGTAGGTACTTTTGGTTGTCTGTGGACACCAAGGACTTTTGTTTCCTAACTCATTTCCAAGTAGAGTTTCAAAGGAGATTTCCTTGTTGACCAGTGGGAGTGTGGAGGGAATAGCAGAAAAAGACACTAGTGCAGCTTGGGTCTGTGCTTAGGAATCAGCTTGAGGTAAAACTGTAAGGTGTTCTTAGGTATGTGTTGCACATATTTTGCCCTGCACATGTGTGTGACTTTTTCAGTTTTCCCATATACATTGTGCTTTTGAAAGTGCTAAATTCTGCAAGAAATTCTCATACTACTGCTTCTCTCTAGACTCTTAGAAGTCCATTGTGTACATCTATCACCCATTTAGTGCTAGGTGATTAAAGGCATACATAGCTTTCCCATGTTGTTTACTTCTTTCTCATTGTACAACAACAGTTCAGAGGCTGGTGAGACCTGGAGAAATTGTCCTTCTTTAGTTCTTCAGGTAGCCCCTAGACAGTTCTGAACAGTCCTTGTAACTGCTGCCAACAAAAGCAAAGTCTCCTTGATTCACTCCAGAGCCAGAGAATGGCCCCTTCTCTGAAAGTGTGGTTTGTAGTTCACAGTGCAGCTGCTACCAGTGTTAATGTGATTTCTGCCTCAGAGTCAGGATGGCAAAGTGTATCAACAGTAGACAGAAAAGTTTTCCTACTCTTTAGAAGCCACCTTTTTCTTGATTTAGCGTTTGTCTAGTTGGTGAAATTCTCCAATTATTTTTTAGGTAGCAATTGTTACTACGTAGCTAAGTCTACTGATTTTGGGTTGGACTCTTTTTTTTTTGTCATCCAGCACGGGATGGGGGGGCAGGGACGGAAGCATAGAACTACTTATGGTGCCATCTTTCAGGAAGCCTCCTGAGTACTTTTTGAGTATATTATAATAGAATGGCTTTGAAAGTTTGGGAAAAGAGAAATGTTATAAGAAAAGTTGTTGTTATGTGCCATCGAGTCGGACCTGACTCATAGTGACCCCTCCTTGGGTTTCCGAGGCATTATCATTATGGAAATAGATTGCCCCATCTTCCTTCCGAGGAGTGGTTGGTAGGTTTGAACTGCCAACCTTCTGGTTAGCAGTCAAGTGCTTTAGGCACTATGCTACCAGAGCTCCTATAAGTAAAGTAGTATTTAAGAAATACTGAGTCATCATAAGCAGGGTGATTCAGCTAATGGAGTTCTTAAGGCTCAAATTAGCATAGTAATAGTTGAAATGAAAGTTAACTGCTTAATAAACAAGAGACTATTAAAAGGTAAAACAGTAGCTTTTGATGATGCTAGGTTATGAAGACTGGGGAAAAATGAGTGAATCTGGAGTTTTGGACATATGGGAGAATAATACAAGAATTGATAGAAAGGAGGTTGAGGTAAGAATTAGATATTACATGAAGGGAGTAATGATTTTGGTTTTGACTGTGTTAACTATGAGATTCAACTTGATTCAAGTTAACATGCTAGTAAATACAGTATTTGAAGATGTGAGGTGTGAGTTAGTTTGATCACTTCTTGAGGCATAGATAAATGACATACATTACAGAGAAGTATACATGATAAATGTATTGTTAGATGAACTATTAAAAAAAGCATATCCAAGAAGTAATCACTGTGGTCAAGAAGAACAACATTACCAGCACTCCACATGGACTCTCATATTCCTTCCCAATCATAAAGCCATCACTTCTTGGAAATAACCACAATTCTGATGTTCGGCACCATAAATTAGTTTTATAATTTTTAAAACTTTATGTAATATTTTTTTCTGAATATTGTGAGATTGATTCATTCATATTGTTACAGGTAGCAATAATTTTTTCTTTTTTTAAACTGTGGGGCCAAGATCAGTGGTTGCCCAGAAAGACAATTCACACAGGTACTGGTTGGAATACTCTATTTTTAAGCAAATGACATGTGTGTTCTGTGTTTGCCCTCCCCCCATCCCACCAGGTATTTTCATAAGCATCACTATGCCAGTTTTTTTGTTTTGTATGCTGATATTGAGAAAAAAAAAAAATTTATAAAAATACCTGGGGTAGGGGAGGGGGAGTGGTTGGCAAACAACTGTAGAAGATATGTGTTATTTGTGTAAAAACACAGAATACTTTACTCATATAGAGATGTGACAGAGAAAGCTGAGCTTCAATAGTTGACATTAGATTCTCCCATGAGCAGCAGATCTCATTCGTCAGTCAATTTAGGGCTGGTGATCTACACATAAACAAGGCTCTGATGGCAGGCACAGTGCCTAAGGCATTTGACTGCTAACCAGAAGATTGGCAGTTCAAACCTACCAGCTCCATGGAAGGAAGATGGAACAATCTCCTTCTGTAAAAATTTACTGCCTCAGAAACCCAGTGGGGGTTGCTATGAGTCGAACTTGATTCGATGGCAATGAGTTTGGTCTGGTTTGGTCTGGACATAACCCTCTTGTGTTATAGCAGAATGACCCAGTTCCCTCTCTGCTGGGAACAGTTACAGCAGTGGAGTTGGCCAAGTGATATGTGATATACACACATAAGCAGTAAAGAGAAGGTTTACTGTGTACCCAGAAAAAGGAAGGAATTTTTCCTGATTAGGGCTAAAAAGAAACTGGGACAGAGGGATGCTCAATTCCCGGCCTCCTATTATTATCTAAGAATGTTTTAATCGCAAGGCCCTAATTAAGTAGTCCAGGTGAGCATTACAAGGCCATGTGGCAGACCACCCTCTCAGCATTAACCACTGTATAGTGTTACGTTCTATGACTGTCCCATAATTGATGCAACTTTTAATGTCGGACAGACATTTGGGTTGTTTTCGTTTTGAGTTTTTTATGAATAGTACTGTTTAAACTATTGTACCTTTTATTGGACCTGTCTTTTGGTGCTCAGCATATGCTCAGCATACATACATGTATGCTGAGCAAATAATCCTAGAAGCTGGATTATATGAAGAAGAATGTAGCATCAGGATTGGAGGAAGACTCAGTAATAACCTTCGATATGCCGATGATACAGCTTTGCTTGCTGAAAGTGAGGGTGACTTGAAGTACTTACTGATGAAGATGAAAGATTACAGTCTGAAGTATGGATTACACCTCAATATAAAGAAAACAGCTGGTCTAATAAATAGCTTCACGATGGATGGAGAAAAGATTGAAGTTGTCAAGGACTTCATATTACTTGGTTCTGCAATCAACACTAATGGAATTAGTGGTCAAGACATCAGATGATGTATTGGATTGGGCACACCTGCTGCAGAAGACCTCTTTCAAGTGCTGAAGAGCAAAGATGTCTCCTTGAAGACTAAGATGCGCCTAACCCAAACCATGGTATTTTCAGTCACCTGTTATACATGTGTGAGGTGGACAATGAATAAGAAAGACTGAAGAAGAGTTGATGCTTTTGAGTTGTGGTGTTGGAGAAGAATGCTGGAGGTACCGTGGATTGCTGAAAGAACTAACAAATCTGTCCTGGAAGAAGTGCAGCCAGAGTGCTCCTTGGAAGCAAGAATGGCCAGATTTCATCTCATCTACTTTGGTTGTGTTGTCAGAAGTAATCAATCCCTGGAAAAGAATATCATGCTTGGTAAAGTGGAGGGTCAACAGAAAAGGAGAAGGCCCTCAATGAGATGGATAGACACAGTGGCTGCAGTGATGTGCTCAGGTATAGGAAGGATTGCAAGGTTGGCATAGGACTGGGCAGTGTTTCGTTCTGTTGTACATAGGGTTGCTATGAGTCAGAGATGACTCGACAGCACCTAACATCTTTTGGTGGCAAAATTTCTGCTTCAAATTATGCTTATTTTTGTTGAAACAGTTTTTCACAAATCTTTATGTCAATTTACATTCCCACTGGTAGTATATAAAAGTTTCTGTTGCCTACATCCTCATGGCTCTTTGTGATGTCACAATTTTGCTTTTTACTGTGCATGTCTTTTATACATTTGTTTCTCTTTTCCTGCCTTATTGATGCTATTGTAAATGGTATTTGAAAAATAGTTTAGACTTCCGGTAAGATGGAGGAATAGGCAGACAAGCAACACAGACCCTTTTCAACAAAGAAAAGAAAAACCAGTTGGCAGAGATACAGAAGATAATCCTGGAACCTGAGCTTTGAAAGGAACTATACAGAAGTGGATTAGGCACCAACTAGTGGGAAAACCTGAATGAAAACAGTGAGTACAGAGATAGTTGGAGCTGCGGAGAGACCAACAGCCTGAATATTTCCAAGTGGTGTTGGGACCTGAGAATTGTCCTAAAGATCAGTCCCAGTTACCAAGGGCTGGAGGGACAACTGCTCTGGTGGCCTATTGCTAGGAAGGGAAACAACTAGGAGGGAGACAACCTGAGCTGTGGACTTTCTGCTGTCCGGAGGGTGTAGCCATTTTGACTGTTTACATGTGGCATACATTTGGATATTTAAAGTGACTGAGGGCGCAGCCATTTTGAATGTTTACAAGTGGCGGCCATTTTGGATATTTAAAGTGACTGTGAGGGCGCAGCCATTTTGAGTGTTTACAAGTGGCAGCCATTTTAGATATTTAAAGTGACTGCGGGGGCGCAGCCATTTTGAATATTTACAAGTGGCAACCATTTTGGATTTTAAAGTGATAGCATTTTCATTTGGATTCCAGGGACCTAAGAACAGGTTCTGTTTGCCAGGGTTGGCAAGGACATATGAGAGGCTAACAAAGGAAAACAGACAGGTGGTGGGTGTGTAAGTGCTATCAACTAGTGAATAGAGGAGCACAGCACAGTACCCTGCTTGCGTAGATAATACACAAACAAAACAAAGAAAACGAAAATCATGGGCAAGTCACTCTAACATACAATCACCAATTAAATATAAACACAAAAACGTCACAATGCCTCAGAGACAACAGAGCATCACAGTCCACACAAAGAAGCAAGATAAAGCAGGAGAAACAAGGGACCAGGATACAGACCCAAAACACATC
>NW_006921771.1:2723905-2734255 GCF_000298275.1 Orycteropus afer afer
CAGCAAAACTGTCCCTCAAATATGATGGTGAAATTAGGACATTTCCAGATAAGCAGAAATTAAGGGAATTTGTTAAAACCAGACCAACCTTATAAGAGATGCTCAAGGGAGCCCTTTGGACAGAGAAGCAACAACAGCCAACAACAACTGTCCATGAACACACATGATGATATAACCCAGAAACCAACCCAGCTATGAAAGTATCCAAAGTAGATAAGCCTGAACAGGGAAGTAAAGACACCAACCAACAAATGAGGACAACTAGAAGCCAAAAAGAGGGAAAAAAAAATCTGTGTCGTTTGAGACCTTCTAGATGGTAGGGAAGTCAAGGCAATACAAGATAGAACAGACTGTTCTAAACTTTGAAAGAAACTATAAATCACAGGGTAACCTCAAAGAAAAATGATAAACCTTCACATGAAAATAAAAAAGAGGACCAGCATAAATATTCACAAATACTAAAACAATAGCAATGAAGGAAGTGATAATGTGATTCATAAACAAAACGAGCTCAGTATAGAAAATTATATGGAACAGAGAAATCTACACAATGAAAAAAGCACATTTGACAAAAATGACAGCAACAAATTCATATTTGCTTCACCACCAAAGGAATGAACAATCCAACTGAAAAATGGGCAGAAGACATGAATAGACACTTCACCAAGGAGGTTATTCAGCTGGTCAGCTAATACATGAAAAGATGCTCACAATCATTGGTTATCAGAGAGATATAAATCAAAACAACAATGAATTATACCATCTCACTCCAGCACTGACAGCAAGGTTCAATGACACAGAAAATAACAAATGCTGGTGAGGATGTGGAGAGATTGGGACTTCCATATACTGCTTGTGTGACTGTGAAGTGACACAACCACTGTGGAAAGCAATATGGTGATTCCTTAGAAAGTTGGAATTGGAGATACCATTTGACCCAGCAATCGCATTACTAGGTATATATCCTAAAGAGGTGAGAGTCAAATTAGGAACAGATACATGCATGCTCATGTTCACAGCACTATTTACAATAGCAAAAAGATGGAAACAACCTATGTCCACATCAGTGGAAGAGTAGATGACCAAACTATGGTACATACACATAACTGGAGTGCTGTGCAGCACTAAAGAATAATGTAGAGTCTGCAAAACACCACATAATATGGATGAACTTGCAGGACATTATGCTGAGTGAAATAAGTCAGTCACAGAAGGACAAATAGAGTATTAGTTCGTTGTTGTGGAGGGTCAAGGAAAGGTTTATATATGGAGAGAAACTTTCTTTGTTGGTTACCAGGAGTGGGAGGGGAGGGGAGAGAACACTGGAAAAAAAAAATGCATCGACTCATGTCACTTTAGTTTTGTGTATTTCACTGTATATAAATTGTATTTCAATAAAATGCATTAAAAATAGTTTAAATTGCTGATATATTTTTATTTAAATATTTAGAAAGCATGTGGAATGTAGAAACAACACATTAAGATTTTTTAATTTCTAATTTTTTAATTTCTATTAGTCTGGTTATTAGTGTCGGAACTTGACATTTCACTTATGTGAGATTCTTGTTCTGTAGATGCTGATTTACTGCTTTAGGATATCAAATTATGAAATTTACCATATTTCATCAAATTTTTAATGTCATTGATTAAAATATACATTATGATTTTATTTCTCATTAAGGAAAAATGAAATCTTTTCCTAACAATGAAAATTTTTATTTCATATATATTGACTTCTTTTATACTTACTTACTAGACTTTTATTTCATGCTTACCAGTATTTTAGATATAGGCACAATGTTTATCACAGTAACCTATGTGTTGTTGTATGCCATTGAGTCATCTCTGACTCATAGAGACCCCTCCTTGGGTTTCTGAGGCAGTGTCACTACAGAAGGAGATTGCCCAATCTTCCTTCTGAGGAGTGGCTGGTGGATTTGAACTGTCAGCCTTCTGGTTAGCAGTCAATTGTCTTGGGCACTACACCACCAGAGTACACCAGTAACTTATGTACATATGTGAAAAGAAAAATATAAGTAGAAAACGTTTAAGGTATTCCTGCTACTTCATATTTGGAGTGCTACTGTCTTGTGTTGTTTTTTGCTGAGCATTTCCTCTGCCACAAATAACTTTTTGATCCAGTCTTTCTTAAAAGATCTGTTGGAGATCCCCACGACCCTTCTCAGGCTCAATAATTATCTAGGAGTATTTACAGGATTTAAGGCTATGATTTTTGGATACCAAGCATAATTGTCAAAGGGAAAAAGTGCATGGGCAAAGTCTGGGGAAAATCAGTACAAGCTTCCAGAGTCTTCTCCCAGGACACATTTAATTCCTAATTAATGAGTTGTGACAACCAATGTAAAATGTTGCCAACCAGGGTATTAGTTCCCAGGGTTTTTACTGGGAACTTACCATGTAGGAAAACCCTGCCTGGTGTATGCCCAACCCAGACTCCCAGAGGAAAGTAGGTGTTCAGTCAGCATAAACCATATTATTGGGACAAATAGTTTGGGCACAGTGAACAACTCTTACCAGTTAATGTGGGGAACCTTGCCAACATCTAAGTTCCCAAACGTCAAACAGGGGCCAACCTTGCAAACAGGTCTTTTCCAGGATAGCAGTTTGGGCCGGCTGTGGTAACTGTTTTCTACACAAGAGGCCATAATCGGAAATTTTTCTTGAAAGCCCTAATACCCATTCTGGAAGTCTTGATTCTAGTGCTGTCCTGATTACCAGAGGAATTAGTAGAAAGTTTTATGAACAACAACCAAAAAAAATCTAAAACCAAACCTGTTGCATTGATTCTGATTCATAGCAGCCCTATAGGATCAGGGTAGAACTGTCCTATGTTGTTTCCAAGGCTGTAATCTTTATGGAAGCAGATTGCCACATCTTTATTCTGTAGAGTGGCTGGTGAGTTTGAACCACCAACCTTTCAGTCAGTAGCTGAACTTTAACCACTGTGCCACTAGGACTCCTTACAAACAACGGCAGAATATATTAATGCTTACTGACTTTAAGGTCATAAAATTACAACTGCCAGTCATGGCACCAGGAATAACACCCAAGTTTATGTTTGCATGAGCAATATCACAACAGCCTCTGGTATTCAGATTTTAGAGATACACATCTTGGAATCATTGAAATACAAAACTAAAATTTCTTTTTTGAAATTGCTTGCTCAGATTGAAGAACTAACACAGTTCAAAGGGTACTGACTTTGTTGTTGAATGAAAATTATGGTAAAAGAATAGCTGGGTTATAGTGTAAATATTTGGGATCTAGCTTTGATCATCTTTTGTCTGGAATGCAGAAGAAAGAAGAAATTGCCAAATGGTGCTTAAAAACACTCTAGATAACTTATCTTGATCCAGCCTCATTTTCTTTTCCTCTTTTTGGCGGTCCCTTCCCATTCCTTTTTTCCCAATCTCCCCCTTTCCATCTCCTTTCCTCCCCTCTTTCCTTGTTCCCTCTCCTTTTTGTAAACAATTTTACGTATATAAAAGTGAAACTGCTTTTTTCAAAATCCCTAATCCCTGTTCCTGGAAGGAGGTCTAATGGTGTAGTGGTTAAGACATTTGGCTGCTGATGAAAAGGTCAGCAGTTGGAATGCACCAGTCACCACCGGAGGAAGATGAGGGCATCTGCTTGCATAAAGATTTATAGCCTTGGAAACCCTATGGACAGTTCTGCTGTGCCCTGTAGGATTGGTATGAGTCAGAATGGAATCGCTGGCAGTGTTTTTTTTTTTTTTTTCCCCAATCCCTGTCATTTAAAATTTTCCAAGTAATAGTTTTTCCAAACTCCCTCCTTTACTTAAATTATTGGAATTAAAACTAGAGAAAACCACTTTTCTAGTCCAAATTCTTCCTTTTCTGAATGAGGAGTCCGAGGCCTATTGAAGTTACAACTTTCTTTTTTCTTTTTGCCTTAATGTGTAAAATTCTCTGAAACTTGTGAGGAATCTGGAAATCCAAACATCTTTACTGTTTATGTTTTCATTATCATCACTGTTGTTCTGGGTACTATTACTTTGTTCCTATTCGAGAGGAGTAGCTTATGGTTTTAGTTTCCTAAGGCTACTGTAAAAAACCACCACAAATTTGGTGGCTTAAAACGAGAGAAATTTATGATTCCCAAGGCTTCCTTGGCTTGTGGGTGGTTAATGTCATGTCTTTCTCTTTCTCCCTATTTTTTCCATAGTTGCTTTCTTTACATGTCTCTCCTCTGTGTGTCTCTTATAAGGACACTTATCATTATATTTGATAGCTCATCTAGATAACCCAGGATGATCTCACTATGAGGTCTTTAACTTAATTACATCTGCAAAGACACTTTTTTTTTTCTTCCCTGAAAGAAGGTCACACAGGTTCTAGGAGTTAGACATAACTTTTTTGGGGATACTATTTTACCCAGAAAAGAGCTCTGGTGGTGTAGTGGATAAGGCATTTAACTGCTAACCAGAAGGTCAGTGGTTCAAACCCATGAGCTGCTCCGCGGAAGGAAGACGGGGTGATCGACTTCTGTAAAGATGTACAGCCTCAGAAACCCAATGGGGGGGGGGTCACTGAGTTGGAAATGGCTCAATGGCAGTGAGTTTGGTTTTTATTCTACCCAGAAAGGAGCTCTGGTAGTGCAGTGGTTAAGGCATTTGGCTGTTAACCAAAAGGTCGGGGTTCGAACCCACCAGCTACTCTGCAGAAGAAAGATAAAGCAGTCTGCTTTAAGATATACAGCTTTAGAAACCCAGTGGGTATTGCTAGGAACCAGAATCAACTCGATGGCAGTGAGTTTGTTTTTTTTATTCTACCCAGAATATTTCCTGATTGATCTCTCTAAATCCTTGCTTTTTTCTATTGTGTAAATTGCTTCTAGATTAATTTTCCCAATACTCTTGTTTAATTTTTTGGCTTTCTATATTTTTCAGTGACTATATGGACTAAATACTTTAACTATGCATTTTTACTCTATAATGTTTCTCCCTCTCCCTGTGCTTATTTGATATTCTATGACTAGGCTTTAAATTTCTTAAGGGAAGGAGCTTGCTTCCTCCTTTGTCTTTTTAACATTCTTCTTGTTGCTAGCCTTCGAGTCATCTCCGACTCATAGCAACCCTATGCACAGCAGAATGAAACACTGCATAGTCTTGTGCAAGCTTCATAATCCTTGCTATACCTGAGCCCATTGTTGCAACCACTGTGTCTATCCATCTTATTGACTGCCTTCCCCTTTTTTTTTTGACCTTCCACTTTACCAAGCATGATACCAGTGGTAGTTAAGTTTGTGTCTCTACTTGTCTGGGTCTGCTTGAGTTGCTGGGCAGCTAGATGTAGTATTCCTTCTGATGAGACTGGTAATCAACTCCATGGTGGAATCTACTGTGAGCAGCTAAGTATAGCAGCCTTAGGAATATAGTGCTTCTTGTATGTAAGGAGAAGGCTTAGGAAATGGTCTCTAGCTTATGGCATGCTTGAACCCTGCATGTAGCTGTGTCGTTGTTCAGCAGCCTGCCTTGCTCTGTTGACCTGTGAATTTTCAATGAGTTTTAATTAATGGCCTGCCGTATGGTTTGATAACACTGGGACTGTGCTTTGTTACTTGTCAACTTTGGGCTTGTCAGTCTCAGCAGCCAGTAGCCGTCTGAATGAAGAAAAGCCTCTAGCTTCAGTGGGCCAGGAGCAGGAGGCAGAGCTGAAGCCCAAGGTTGAGGGGCTTTCACCCAGCTCCTAGAGCCTGGCACTTTTAACTCAGACTTAAAGCCTCTAAACTGTAAGAGAATAAACTCCTGTTTGTTCAAGCCATCCTGTTTGTGGTATATTCCTGTCAGAGTAGCACTAGGTAACGAGAACAATATCCTTCTTCAGGGAATTGTTCCTTCTGACAACATTACTAAAGTAGGTGAGACGAAGTCAGGCCATTCTCACTTCCAAGGAGCATTCCAGCTACGCTTCTCCAGGACAGATTTTTTTAGTCCTTTTAGCACACCACAACTCAAAAGCATCAACTCTTCTTCAGTCTTCCTTATTCATCGTCCAGCTCTCACATGCCTAAGAAGCAATTGAAAATACCACAGCTTGGGTTAGGAGCACCTTAGTCTTCAAGGAGACATCTTTACTCTTAAGAACTTGAAAGAGGTCTTCTTCAGCAGATTTGTTCAATGCAGTACTTTGTCTGATGTCTTGAGTTCTGCTTCCATTGGTGTTGATTATAGAACTAAGTAATATGAAATTCTTGACAACTTCAGTCTTTTCTCTATCCACCATGAAGCTGTTTATTGGACAAGTTGTGAGGATTTTTGTTTTCTTTATATTGAGGTGTAATCCACACTGCAGACTGTAGTCTTTAATCTTCATCAGTAAGTGCTTCAAGTCATCCTTGCTTTGAGCAAGCAAGCGAAGTTGTGTCATCTGCATATCGCAGGTTGTTAATGAGTCTTCAATCCTGATGCCACATTCTTCAAGTGTTCTGGAATTCCCTTTCTTCTCAATGTTATCCATAATTTGTTATGATCTACATAATCCATTGCTTTTGCATAGTCAACAAAATGTAAGACAACATCTTTTTGGTATTCTTTGCTTTCAGCCAAGACCCATCTGACATCAGCAATGATATCCCTCGTTCTACATTTTCTTCTGAATCCACCTTGCATTTCTGGAAGTTCTCTGTCAGTGTATTGCTGCAGTCGTTTTTGAATTATTTTGAGTAAGGTTTTACTTGCATGTGATATTAATGTTCGATAATTTCCACATTCTGTGGGATCACCTTTCTTTGAAATGGATATAAATACAGATCTTTTGCAGTCAGTTGGCCAGGTAGCTGTCTTCCAATTCTCTTGGCATAACTGAGTGAGTGCCTCCAGCGGGGCATCTGTTTATTGAAACATCTCAGTGGTTACTCCGTCAATTCCTGGAGCCTTGTTCTTCTCCAATTCCTTCAGTGCAGCTTTGTCTTCTTCCTTCGATACCATTGTTTCTTGATCATATGCCACCTCCTGAAATGGATGAACATCGACCAGTTGTTTTTGGTACTGGACTCTGTCTATTCCTTCCATCTTCTTTTGATGCTTCCTGCGTCATTCAATATTTTGCCCATAGAATCTTTCAGTATTGCAGCTCAAGGCTTAAATCTTTTCCTCAGTTCTTTCAGCTTGAGAGATGCCGAGCGTGTTTTTCCCTTTTGGTTTTCTAACTCCAGGTCTTTGCACATTTCATTATAGTAATTGGTTTGTCTTCTTGAGCTGCTCTTTGAAATCTTCTGTTCACCTCTTTTATCTTGTCATTTTTTCTATTTGCTTCAGCTGTTCTCCACTCAAGGGCAAGTTTCAGAGTCTCTTCTGACATCCATTTTGGTCTTTTCTGCTCTTGTCTTTTTAATGATCTCTTGTTCTCTTCATGGATGATGTTCTTGATGTCATCCCATAATTCTTCTGGTTTTTGGTCATTGATGTTCAATGCATTAAATCTATTGTTTAAATAGTCTCTAAATTCAGGTAGGATATTATCAAGGTCATATTTTGGCTAACATTAGTGGAAAAAGATGTATGTGTAAACAAACTGAATTAAGAATTTGTTTTTCTGTCTTCATCACTTGCTATTTTGTTAATTACACTTGGCTTTGGTAGCGTAGTGCCTAAGGCACTTGACTGCTAACCAGAAGGCTGGTGGTTCAAACCCACCAGCCACTCCTTGGAAGGAAGATGGGGCAATCTACTTCTGTAGTGATACTGCTTTGGAAACCCAAGGAGGGGTTGCTATGAGTTGGGTTCGACTTGATGGTACATAACAACAGCAACAACCACACTTGGCTTCTTCTTATGTCTCCAAAGTTTTCTTCTATTTTCTGTTTTGATAGATCTCTTTTGCTTTTGCTCTTCTACCTAAAAATGCTCTTACTCAGTGTGGTAGTTAAGTTTGTGTGTCAACTTGGCTAGGCCTGGTTGAGTGGCTGGACAGCTGGATGTAGTATTCCCCATGATGAGACTGGTAATCAACTCCATGGTGGACTCTACTGTGAGCAGCTGAGTAGCTGCCTTAGAGATGTGGTCTGCTTCCTGTATATAATTAGAAGCCTCATTGAATGGTCTTTAGCTTATGGCACGCTTGGACCCTGCATGTACCTGTGTCGTTATTCAGCAGCCTGCCATGCTCTGTCGACCTTGGGACTTACAATGGACTTAAATTAATGGCCTGCCGCGTGCTTTGGTAACATAGGGACTGTGCCTTTTTACTTGTCAACCTTGGGTTTGTTAGCCTCAGCAGCCAGTAGCTGTCTGAGTGAAGAAATGCCTCTTAGCTCCATTGGGCTGGGAGGAGGAGGCAGAGCTGGACCCCAAGGGTAAGGGGCTTTCACCCAGCCCCTGGAGCCTGGCACTTTGATCGTGGACTTAAAACCTCCTAACTGTAAGAGAATAAACTCCTGTTTGTTAAGGCCATCCCATTTGTGGTATATTCTTGTCAGAGCAGCACTAGGTAACCAGAACACTCAGTTTGGAAAAACTCAACTCACCTGAGATCCAGTATAAATTCCACCAGTTTTTCACAGTTGGCTATTTTTTAGAAGCAGATAATCAGGTCTTGCTTCATAGTCTGTCTTAGTCTGGGAGATCTGCTGAAACCTGTCCACCATGGTGACCCTGCTGGTATTTGAAATAGTGGTGGCATTATTTCCACCATCCTAGCAACACACAAGCCACCAGAGTATGACAGTCTGATAGATGGGTGGTCAACTAGGAAAAAAGGGCTGGTAATCTGGTTCCAAAAATTAGGCAGCGAAAACCTTATGAGTAACATCAGAAGATTGTGTGATTATAGCTGCAAGGTGAGCTCTTCAGGTGGAAGGCACTCAAGATAAAACTGGGAAGAGCAGGCTCCTCAAAATAGAGTCAGCCTTAATGTTGCCAGTGGAATAATGCCTTCAAGACCTTCATTTGTGTATGGGACACAATTTAAAATGAGAACTAATAGTTATAAACATGTGTTAATAATTAAAACATGGAATGTAAAATATGAATCAAGGAAAATTGGAAGGCAAAAGGGAAATGGAATGCTTGAAGATAATATTCTTGCTGTTATTGAGTGAAATGGACTGACATTGGCCATTTTGAATTCAACAATTATAGAATCTGTTATGCTGTTGTTGTTGTGTGCTGTTGAGTCAGACCCGACTCATAGCGACCCCTTCTTGGGTTTCCGAAGCAGTATCACTACGGAAGTAGATTGCCCCATCTTCCTTCCGAGGAGTGGCTGGAAGGTTTGAACCACCAGCCTTCTGGTTAGCAGTCAAGTGCCTTAGGCACTATGCTACCACACCAAATTGTAGAGGAATGGTGTTATACTCATTGTCAAGAGAGCATTACAAGATCTATCTTGAAGTACATTGCTGTCAGTGATAGGTTAATACCTATATCCCTACAAGGAAAACTAGTAAATAGATATCTGTTATTCACATTTACACAGCAACCACACATAGCAGAGATGAAAACAGTTGAATATAAGTCTGAAGCTCTGGTGGCATAGTGCCTAAGGCATTTGACTGCTAACCAGAAGGCTGGCAGTTCAAACCGACCAGCCACTCCTTGGAAGGAAGATTGGGCAATCTACTTCTGTAGGATACTGCCTCGGAAACCCAAGGAGGGCTTGCTATGAGTTGGGGCCGACTCAACGGCAGTGAGTTAAAGTCCAAAATTGATGGAGTGTGCAATCAAGGTGCATTGATAATTACAATTGTTGGAATGCAAAAGTTGGATATGATAAAGGATCAGTAGATAGTAGATGGAAAATGCAGCCTTGATGATAGAAGAAATGCTGGAGATCACATGATTGGATTCTGCAAGACTGGCGACTTATTCCTTGGAAATATTTTTTTTGCAACAAAAAATTGATGAATATACATGTGGATCTTATCACAGATTAGACAGGAATAGAATCAACTGTATCTGTGGAAAGAGATGAAGGGTAAGCTCAGTATCATCAGTCAAGACAAAGCTACAGGCTGACTGCAGAACAAACCATCAATGGCTTGTATGAAAGTTCAAGTTGAAACAAGAAAATCAAAGCCAAGTCCACGAGAGCCAAAGTACAACCTTGATTGTATTCCACCTGATTTGAGGTTCGTTGGACTTCCTGGATGGAGATATTCTCATCTTTCATCATTTCAGGGAAGTTCTCCTCCAACAAATCTTGGACAGTTTTCTCAGTGTGGTTTTGTTTTTCTCTTCCTGTTCTGGAATTCCAATGACACGTAAGTTATTCCTTTTGATGGTATGAGGTGTGGGTGTAGTTGTGTCTTATGAGGACTGTTGTTGTCTCCCACTCAGTTAGACACAAATTACAATTGAATAACCATCAA
>NW_006921771.1:2734982-2749274 GCF_000298275.1 Orycteropus afer afer
CGGCAAAAGTCCAAAACTCAGCCCACCTTTCTCTTCACCTTCTCTGTTTGTTCCCCAGCCACCGTGCACAGTTCGTGCAGTCCCTGGCTAGCACGGTAATTTTTAGGTTAATTTTTAGGTCCTACCACCACTCAGGATTGTCCAAGCTGTTTGTGCCATCAGGGGCATTCAGGTCCCTGCCAGACCGCAGTTCTGTATGTCTCCTTTTTTGGTATTTTCACAGAAATTCTTCTGCTAGTTGGGGTTTAGTCTACTTCTGTAGCCTTCCCTTCAAGGCTCAGTGGTCCAAGATTATCTTCTGTGTCTGTGTCAATTGGTTTCCCTTTTCTTTGTTGAAGAGGGTCTGTGCAGTCCTTCTGCCTAGTCTGCCATCTTGCCGGAATCCCCTATTCCACCTGATTTGAGAAGCCATATCAATAATTGAGTTGATGTACTGAACGCTAATGACCAAAGATCAGAAGAATTGTGAAGTGACATAAAACATGGGAAAGTAAAGGTCAGTAAAAGACAGGAAAGGAGGAAAAGATCAAAATAGATATCAGAAGAGACTGAAAATTGCTCTTAAGTTCAGAGTCACTAAACAACTGGAAGAAATGATTCAGTAAGAGCAAAACAGAAGATTTCAAAAAGCAGCTGAAGAAGACAAAGTATTATGATGAAAGGTACAATGACATGGAGTTAGAATACCAATAGGCATTTCTCAGACTGAAAGAACTGAAGAGAAAATCTAAGCTTCAAGTTACGATACTAAAGAAATGTATGGGTAAAAAATTGAACGATGCAGGAAATATGAAAAGAAAATGGAAGGAATATACCAACTCATTGTACCACAAAGTATTGGTCAACATTCAGCCATTTCAGGAGGTGGCATATGATCAAGAACCACTGGTACTGAAAATAGTTCAGGCTGTACTGAAGGCATTGGTAGAAAACAAGGCTTCAGGAATTCACAGAATACCAATTGAGATGCTTCAACAAATGGATGCAACTCTGGAATCTTTTACCTGTCTATGTCAAGAAATTTAGAAGATAGCTACTTGGCCAACAGGTAGGAAAAGATCCATATTTATACCCATTCCAAAGAAAGGTGATTAAATGGAATGCAGAAATTATTGAACAGTATCATTCATATCACATACTAGCAAAATTTTGCTGAAGATAATTTTAAAATAACCATAGTTGTACATTGACACAATACTGCCAGAAGTTCAAGGTAGATTGAGAAAAGAAAAATGAATGATAGATATTGGTAATGCCAGATGGATCTTGGCCAAAAGCAGAAAATATCAGAAAAATGTTTAATTTCTTTTTTTATCAACTACTCAAAGACATTCCACTGTGTGGATCATAATAAATTACACATAACATTATGAAGAAGAGGAATTTAAGGACACTAATTTGTGCTCATGAGGAACCTGTACATGAGTCAGTCTAGATGCACTTGTAACAACAGAGTAAGAGGACACTGCATGGTTCAGAAGTGGAAAAAGTGTGTAGCAGAGTTGTATCCTTTCACCTTAGTTATTTAATCGGCATACAAAACATGTAATCTGAGAAGTTGAATTACATGAAGAAGAACCTCACAACAAACTAATATGCAGATGATATAACCCTTTTTGTTGAAAATGAAGATAATGTGAAGCAATTACAGTAAAAGAGATTACAGTTTTCAGTATGGATTACAACTGAACATGAAGAAAACAGAAATCGTTACAGTTGTACCAATAAGCAGCATCATGGGGTGAACAAATTGAGGTTGTTAAGGATTTCATTCTACTTGATCAACCATCAGTATCTGTGGAAGCAGCAGTCAAGATACCAAATGATTTTTTGCATTGGGCAAATCTGCAGAAGACCTTTTTAAAGTTTTAAAAAGCAAAGATGTTACTTTGATGACTAAAGTATCTCTCACTCAAGCCATGGTCTTTTCAGTCACCTCATGGATTTGAAAGCTGGACAGTGAAATTTAAAACAGAAGGATTGATGCATTCAAATTGTGATGTTGGCAGATGTGTTAGGCTGGGTTCTCTAGAGAAGCAAAACCAGTAAAGTTTATATATACATGTGGAGAAAAGGAAATTTATCTTAAGAAAATGGCTCACACACATACAGAGCTGGCAAGTCCCAAGTTCTTGGATCAGAACATCAAGCTTGAGTGAAGGCTTTTCTTGACTCATGCAGCTGCAGAGGCTGATGAACTCAAGGTTGGCAGGCAGTATATCAGCTGTTGACTCCAACGAATGACGAATCCAAGATCTCCAGGCCAAATGGTGGATTGTTTGTTCACAGACAGTTGTAGGGAGTACAACAGGATCCCGACCCACAGAAGAGTCTTTTTTGCAGGATGTCCATAAATATATTGGAAGCAGGCCACACCTTTAGGGAAACTCCTTTTCAATGGATTGGTTGCTCAAAACATATACATCCGATTCCATCATGGGAATAACCCACATCATAATTGCTTAAACCACACAGAATTATGGACGCGTAGCTCTAACTGTCACAGCAAAGAATATTGAATATATTGTGGACTGACAGAATAAAGAAGAACATACATATCGGTCTTAGAACAAATATGACCAGACTGCTTCATAGAAGTGACAGTGGTCAGACTTTTCTCTTGTTGCTTTGGGCATGTCATCAGGAAAACCAATTGCTAGAAAAGAATGACATGGTTTGCAAAGTAGAGGGTTAGTGAAAATGAGGGAAACTGTCAATGAAATGGATTAATGCAATAGCAGCAACAGTGGATTCAAGTATACAAATGATCTTGAAGATGATGCATGACTGGGCACTGTTTTGATGTGTTATATTTAAGATCAGTATGAGTTGGAACCAACTAGGTGACATCAAACAAACAATATTTTTCCTTAAATTTACTCATATAAAATTACAATCACTACCTACCAGCTATTCCTCAGAAGAAAGATTGGGCAATCTACTTCTGTAGTAATGCTGCCTCGGAAATCCAAGGAGGGGTCGCTATGAGTCGGATCTGACTTGACGGCAATGAGTGAGTTCTGGTTTAGCTAAAGGAAAATTTCATTTTCTAGGCATAATTTTTCTCACTCTGCCTACTTCTTGTCCTCTGTCCCAAGTCCCTTATCATAGGTTTATATTCTTAACTAGAATGTCTCTGACAGAGGTGACCATATGGACCAGTTGGAAATCTCTAGTTTATTACCACTGTTACTCAATCATCAATAATAATGCCCCAGCTCCCTTTTCACTTTAGAAAATGTTTTGGCTTGGATAATATACTATGTGGTCACTATCTGTGTCCTTAAGGGGCTCTGGTGTTGCAGTGGTTAAAGCATTTGGCTCTTAACCAAAAGGTCAACGGTTCAAACCCACCAGCCGCTCTGCAGGAGAAAGTTGAAGCAGTATGCTTCCAAAGCCTTAGAAACCCTGTGAGGTAGTTCTACACTGTCCTGTAGGGTTGCTGTGAGTTGGAAAGGAGCTCTGGTAGCGTAGTGCCTAAGGCACTTGCCTGTTAACCAGAAGGCTGGTGGTTCAAACCCACCAGCCACTCCCTGGAAGGAAGGTTGGACAATCTACTTCTGTAGTGATACCTCCTCGGAAACCCAAGGAGGGGTCGCTATGAGTCAGGTCCGACTCGATGGCACATAACAATAACAACACCACCAACAACAACCACCAAACAATAACATGAGTTGGAATGGACTCAGTGGCAGTGAGTTTTAACCATGACCTTGTATGTCTTTTCTCTTTTAGCTTCTTAGCTGTTGAACTCATAGTGACCCTATACAACAGAACAGGACACTCCTAGTCCTGCACCATCCTCACAGTCATTGCTATGCTTGAGCTCATCGTTGCAGTCACTGTGTCAGCCCATCTCATTGAGGGTCTTTCTCTTTTTACTGACTGTGTACCAAACATGATATTCTTCTCCAGGCACTAGTCCTTTCTGATAGCATTACCAAAGTGTGAGAGGCAAAGTATCACCATCCTATCTGCTAAAGAGCATTCTGGCTGTATTTCATTCAAGACAGATTTGTTTGTGCTTTTGGCAGTCCATGGTATATTTAATATTCGTTACTAGCACAGTAATTCAAATGTATCAGTCCTTCTTCATTCTTCCTTATGCATAGTCCAGCTTTCTCATGAGTATGAGGCAGTTGAAAATACCGTGGCTTGGGTTTAAGCACAGCTTAGTTTTCAAAGTGATGTTTTTGCTCTTTAACACTTTAAAGAGGCCTTCTGCAGCAAATTTGCCCAATGCATTAATTACATCATGTGATTATAACACCTAGTGCTTAATACTCAGTAAATGAAATCTAATATATATTTCATCTTTTCCTATGTGCTGTGCACCCTTTTTTCCCCTCCAAAATATCTTTTCTACCTTAAACTTGGTCAGTAATTTTAACTTTCTCTTGCAATATCTAATCCCTTGTATAGTGTTTTTCATTTTTACATCAGCCTTGTTAACTTTAGATCAGTCAAATAGTATATGTTCTCTGTGCTTTACCTCCTAACTGCTAGTGATGCTGGGGGAGAAAAACATCATATAACAGTATAGCTTGGTACCACTGCAGAATTAGGCATTAACTTCAAACTGGACCTCAGCCATTACCTAGCAATTCTTCTGAGCATATTGAGGGCTCACTACCCATTTTCAAGGTTTTCTTTTAACTTTTACTGATACCTTGTTAATTAGGTAATAATAGTCTCATTTTTATAGGTGATAGAATGGATTGAGTATACAAGGTCATGCTAGTAGTAATTTAGAGTTCTCTGTGTTCTTGAATCTAGGCTAGTTTGGTTCTAAAGTTTTTACTTTTTCATTTCACCCTATTACCTATTCATAGCCTCAAGTCTCACTTTTATGTTGGAACAGTTCAGTGTACTTATTTAGAGATGCCTTTTTAAAACCAGAAGATTAGAGATTTTTGGAATATTAATGAATATTGATATACATGTCTATATAAATATTTACCTGGATAATAATAAAAGAGATCAATAGAACATTAATAGACCATCATTTGTGTGAATTGATACTAGACCAGTGTCTTTGAAATACTTGTTATTTACCATGGTAAAAACAATATGCACTTCTTCTGAGAAAAGTATTTACATGTTTGCAGGTTTTCTATTTTTGTCTATGTACCATTTACAATGAATTTAAAGTAAATGCAAGTACCATAAGTTAGTTCATTAAAAAACAACCAATTTCTTTTGTTGAAGTTTTTTGTAATACTGTTGATTATAAATTTTACTACTAGAATAACACTGAAGTCTAAGATAGTATAATTATTGTAGGATTTTGGGTAATACAGTGTATTTTGATTAATATTCATAATTCAATAGTGTTTAAAATTTGCAGCAATATGATTTCATATTCAAAGGTTGAAATGGGAGTTGCTTTATAGAGATTTTCTTCTGGTTGGTGGCTTACATGTATTAGAAGTGTCTTTAGGAGTAGAAATTTTTAATTTCATTGAAGTTCATTGATTGTGCTTTTGGTGACATATCGAAGAAATCTTTGTCTAATCCAAGGACACAAAGGTTTTCTTCTAGAAGTTTTATTGTTTTACGTTTACATATCTATTTTGAGTTAATTTTTATATGTAAAGTGAGGCATGAATCCAACTTCCTTTTTTTACTTTTAAACATCCAGTTATTCCATTATCACTTACTAAAAAGGCTATCTGTTCCTCATTAGGAACTCTGGTGGTGTAGTGCCTAAGGCATGTGACTGTTAACCAGAAGGCTGGTGGTTCAAACCCACCAGCCACTCTTGGGAAGAAAGGTTGGGCAATCTACTCCTGTAGTGATACTGCCTCGGAAACCCAAGGAGGGGTCGCTATGAGTTGGATCCTACTCCATGGCAGTACGTTGCTTTTTTTGTTTGTTTGTTGTTGTTCTTTATTGCTTTTGTACCTTTGTAAAAAATCAAGTGTGTGTTTGTGTGTGTGTGTATAATTCTGTACTGTATTTGGTTCCATTGTTCTGTTTTTCATCTCCGTGGCAGTACCTCATGATTTTGATTGATGTTGCTTTATAATAGTTCTTAAAATCAGGTAGTCTTATTCCTTCAATTTTGTTCTTCTCAGATTTGTTTTGGCTAGTCTAGTTCTTTTACATGTCTATAAAAATTTTGAAACCGCTTGTCAGTTTCTACCAAAAAATGTGCTCAGATTTTGATTGGGATTCCAATCTATAGATCAATTTAGAAAGAACTAACATAAGAATATTGAGTCATCTGACCCATGAACAAGGTGTGTAGCTCTCTTCAGGTACTTAGGTTGTTTTTGATTTTTCTTTTTCATAGTTTTAACTGTACAGCTTTTTCACTGCTTTGTCAGACTTATTCCTAGCTGTTTCATACTTTTGATACTTTTCTAAAACGCTTGGTCTTCAAACCTCTTTTCACTATTAATACTTTCTTGGTGATTTTATTAACTCTCATGAGTGTTTATTTATGGCTTTTATATGTTGATTATTTTAAATTCATACCTCTAGTATAAATTTCTCCGGAACTCCATACTTTTGTATTAGCAAGCTGATTATTCAACGTATCCTTTTGGTTGTCATATAATCCACTGCCTTGTAGTCGATTACAACTCACAGCGACTTTATTGGAAGAGCAGAACTGCCCCATTAGGTTTCTAAGGCTGTAATATTTACAGAAGCAGGGTACCTAGTCTTTCTCCTGCATTGAGACTAATGGATTTGAAATGTTGACCTTTTGGTTAGCAGCTGAGTGCTTTCCCAGTGCACCACCAGGGCTTCTTTGGTTATTATATAGTTATCTCAAAATAACCAATCTAGAATTATACTTCTGAACTTCTTTCCACCTCTTAGACTTAAAAGTGCTCCTTGTTCATTCTCATTTTGGTAAATGGCAACTCCATTATTTCAGTTGTGTTAGCCAAAACTCTTAGAATATTTTACCTGTTTTGCTCAAACTGTGGTTTTCATTCCATTAGCAAATTCTGTTTTCTTTGCTTTCAAATACAGTACTGTATCTTTTACAGATAACGCACATAAATAATTTACACATGCCTCGGAAACCCAAGGAGGGGTCGCTATGAGTCGGGGCTGACTCGACGGCAAACAACAACAATAATGTGCATAGTGTACATAGGAAACTAATGTGTGAGTGGGTTGTGAGGTTTGCCTTCCCATGGGGGGAGGGAAATGCATGTTATTTGAATAAAAGTACAGTGTATGTAGAACCTGACTACTACCTTGACCACCACTTGATCATCCTGGGCTAAACCCAAACTAGTCTCCCTGGTTTGGTCCTTGTCTCTGCACCATCTATTCCATTAGGGAAGAGTGATTCTTTTAAAAGGCAGAGTATGTCATATTTCTGCTAAAAACTCTCCAGGGCTTTCCCAACTTATTCAGGACGAAAACCCACATGGTATGGCCTTCTGCTACCTTTGTGGCCTCATCTTCTGCTGTTTTTCTCCTTGCTCACTTCACTCCAACCACACTTAGTTCCTTTTTATTCCTTTTGCCTAAAAGTTTCTTTTCCCTCCCTCCCCCCACCCCAGTCTTTGCTCTGGTATCATCAAAGAGGCCTTCTTTTATCACTTTCATATAGCAAAGGCCCTATGCTTCTCTTTTCCCTTTCTCTCCTAAGGGAATCACTGTTTATCTTGCTTTGCTTGATTTTCCTCCATACTTTTTATTCTCTGATATATGTTTACTTCTTTCTTCATTTTGTTTCCTCAATTAGAATGTACACTCCATAAGGGTAGTGGCTTCTGTTCAGTGCTATTCCCAGGACCCAGAATAGTGTCTGGCACAAAGTATGCACTCAGTACATATGGATGAATGAATGAATATCCTGGAGTATCTCAGCCAATTTTTGGCATATGTGGTGTAGTAAATTACGTAGTGTGGATTTTCTAGCCATAAGTCTTTGTCAGCTCTGTGGTGGAATTTGCCGTGAGCAACTGAGTAGCTCCTGATTGTTAAACTTATCCACCTGGGGTATTTCTGTTGAGAGTGGCACAAAGCAATCTTATGGGAAGTTCTCTCTCTTTTAGGTGTATAGAATTCTGATGTTGGGATTGGTTAGTTTGGTCACTCTGCCAGGCTCAAAAGGACTCCTCTTAGAGGCAGAAGTCCCTTTGACTTCTGGCTGGGAAAGATATGCTACTGAGAGAAACGTGTTCCTGAGAGACATAAGCTACTGAGAGAGAGATGTGAGAGACATACACTGCTGAGAGATGCAAGAGACATGCACTGCTGAGAAAGATATGTGAGAAACATGCACTGCTGAGAGAGAGAGATGTGAGAGACATACACTGCTGAGAGATGCAAGAGACATGCACTGCTGAGAAAGATATGTGAGAAACATGCACTGCTGAGAGAGAGAGATGTGAGAGACATGCACCACTAAGAGAGCGATGTTCTACTGAGATTGTTGGCTGCTGAGTGAGACGACTGGCTGCAAGAGACAGTGCATTTCTGAATTTTAATTGTAGTTTGGTGCTTCCCTAATAAACCATAATCTGTGAGTTCTGTGTGGCCACTGCAGTGAATTATCGAACCCAGAGAGGTGGTGGGTATTGCAGGAGGAATGGTTGGTGAAAGAGCTGCAGGGAGGAGGCATGTCTGGCCTTGCAGGAATAGGCCTTGGGCTACTGATGGTGATTCTCTCTTCCTCTTGTGAGGTTAGAGGAGGTCCAAAGATGCGTCCTATCTGCCTCTTTAGCATCATATAACCCAGATTTCTTCTTAGAATATAGAATTTATGATCCTGGAATTACCCTTTCTAGTTATATGACATGAAGTTAGAGAGTCATTCATACTCTAATAATATTTGAGTTTGCAATTTATCATTTTCAGGTTATGTTATTCCCTTTGACTTTATTCTTCTGCTTATTTCTGTTTTGCATGTTTGGAGTTTTGTTGAAAAGATGTTTTTATTGTATTTTCAAAGTTGGTATGACAAGCTGAATAATTTACTTACTGAATGTTCTGGTGATAAATTTGATTCATTTAAAATGTATAAGTATGTCCAAGTTACTGAGGATACCTAAATGCTGTTATGTTGCTAGTTTCTTCAAATGTATACTTATTTCAAAGTAATTGCTTCAAAAAACTAAATTCTGAGGTGCCTGAAAGGATTTATACCTTATAGATTTTTGGAGGTGTTGTTTGTAGACACAGACTAAAGTGCATGTTTCATTTGTAGAATATTTGCCTAGACCTATTTTGTGGATCCTAACAGTTCATAGATCCTGGGACCTAAGATATATCCAGGGTGCTTGCCATTTCCTGTAGATTGAGAAGGGAGGTGTGACAAAAAACCAAAACCAAACCTATTGCCATCAAGTTGATTCCAATGCGTAGGGACACTGTAGGACAGAATAGAACCACCCCATTGGGTTTCCAAGGCTGTACATCTTTATGGAAGCAGACTGCTTTATCTTTTTCCCACAGAGAAGTTGGGTGGCTTTGAACTTTCAGCAGCTGAATGGTTAGCAGCTGAATGTTTTAAGCACTATGCCACCAGGGCTTGAGATATGGCAAAAGAGAATATTAAAAACCAGGAAGTTAGATTTGTGATGTTCTGTTACTTCTTGGTTTAATGCTAGAGCTTGGGGAGGTAAAAAAGATAACTGTTGCCATTTTATTCATTTTTCCATTTCTAACACTTTTTTTCCATGGGATCAATAGGGTCTGAGGTCTTTCTTTGTTTTGAAAATAACTCCATAGTTTTATGAGTCATTACATCTTTTGGTCAGTGATTTCTTGTTTAATGTATATATTTCCAAATGCTTTATATCATCTTGGTACTGTGTAAATACCAACTGAATGAGTTTCACACACATATGAAGATTCCAAGGACTAGGTGGTTGGTTGTATTTACATGGGAACTACAGAAAGGAAAAGAATTACTCATTTTTTCCATTTTCTCTCTCCCTCTGTACTAAGTGAGAGGCATAGTGGACTTTTCATGTAATTTACTTTTATAGCTAACTGCATGGTAAGGAGCAGCATGAATCTAATTCCCCTATGAAAATGGATCCAGTCCTCACCTTCTTACTTCATCCTCATCTCCATCCAGCTTTGTACTTTATCTGACTGTAGTCACTGTATCTGTGTTGGCATTCACGTATTAAAGGACATCATTTTTCAAACCGCCTGCCAGTGCTGGTCTTCTCTGATCTAGCCACCTTGAGCTAAATCAGGGCACACAAGTTGAAAGGACATAGTCCTTCAGAGTGCCACATAAGCAAACACCAGCTTCTGCTGGTTGTCACTGCTTTTGTGGGTTCATTCTTTCACTGGAACAACTCACAGGACTCATAGTAAGGAATATACTCCCCATGACAACTGTAATATAACCAAAAAAGGATAAAAGGAGACACATAGAATGAAGTCTGAGAGGGGTTCTAGCATTGAGACTTCCATTGTCCTCAGAGATGCATGGCCTGCTCCCATGCATGGATGTTCTTCCAAATCCAGGAAACCCAAGGGATTCTTGTGTTTAGGGCCTTTCATTGGCTTTACTATATTTTATTGGGGTCTCATTGTATAGTCATGATTGATTGAAACATTGAATATACATGATATATTCATAAATACAACCTTTCCTGAGGTTAGCTGACCATGTGTGGTCTTTATGGCCATCACTCATTTGTACAAATTCTAAATATAGGCCAAATTGAGTTCTTTCTTTAACAATCTTTCCTCTTTCTGTCTCTGAAAGGCTAATAAGTTCAGTTTAATTAATTAGTTAACAATACAAAAGTTTAAATTGGAAACCAAGTCAACACACAGAGCAGAAACAGATTTTAATGCTTTCCTTATACCCTGGATAGAGAGTGCCATATCTAGTAAGATTTTATGAGAAGATTAGTGTCTTTCAAGACATGAAGCATTCAGTTATTTGTTGTTCCTTAGCCATTTTATGATCCAGGCTTACATCGCCACTAATGAAGAACTTAGTATAAATAATAAACAATTATTATTTCTCTAGGATACTCCTGCTTTCCAGCCAAACTCAGCTTCATATCAGAAAGTTATAGAGAGGGAGGGAGTAAGCTAAATGTTTGGGAGACCTTATGTAGTGAGGACATTCTAAGTTTGGTTGAAGAACCACCATGAAAAATCTATTTCTCCACAGTTTTAAGATTTTGTGTGTGTTATGTGTTAGGGGAGATCATATTCAGAAGTGGTCTCTAACTTCTGGGTTTAATCTAGGAATGGACTCTTGTTTGCTAGCAGTAGAAACTAATTTTGGCTAACTAAAACATAAAAAGAAGGATATATACTAGGCAAAAAGGAATATACCCATGGCAGATGATATTTCCACATACGTATTTGTATGTGCTATAAGAATGTTTATATAAATAGAACTAATGGGGCAAAGTTATTATAACTTCTCAGCCACAGTCAACCACATTAAGGGAGCAAGTCGTTGGACCTGTGGGCTTGGGACCATGGTTGTGAGGGACATCAAGCTCAACTGGCATAACATACTACACAAAAATATTGTTCTGCATCCTACTTTGGTGAGTAGCGACTGGGGTCTTAAAGTTTGTAATTGGCCATTTAGATGCAACAATTAGTTTCTTGTCACCTGGAGAAAAGCCGAACGAAGAAAACCAAGGACAGATGGAAACCATTAGTCCAAGGGACTTACGTGAATCTAGGCAATATGACCGTGAGACCAGAAGAACTAGATGATGCCTGGCTATGACTGTCATCCACTCAGAAGGGGATCAGTGCAAGAGATTCTGGATAGAGTGGGAGAAAAATGTGGAACAAAACTCAAATTTTTAAAAAAAGATCAGGTTTGCTGCTCTGATAGAGACTATGGCTCCTAGTCACCTTTCAGGCCTGGAATTGAACTCATGCCTGTGGCTTCCAGCCAAACAGTAGACAGGCCTATAAAGTGAACATTTACATGAGGTAGGTACACTCCTTAAAACAACCAACCATGGGAGATCAGAAAGGCAGTAGTTGCAGAGGGAGATAGCTCAGAGGGCAGGGATGCATAGGAAAGAAGGACACAAGGAAAAGGTAACTGCAAGGAGGAAGTGGGAAAAAAGCTGTTACATTGTAGGGATTGCAATCAGTGTTACAAAACAAAATGTTTATGAACTGCTGTGTGGAAAATGAATTTGCTTTGTAAACTTTCACTCAGATCACTATTAACATTAACAAAAAGTAATTAGAAGCTCAAGGAATATAAGAAAGAACCAAATTATCAGTACTTGAAGGGTAGATACAAAGCCTTGATGGAATGTTTCAGGGTTGAAACAAAGAAACATACACCAAAAACTTTTTGAAATAACCATAAAATACTCAGAACATTTATGTAGATAAATTCAAAAGCAAAAATCACTCATTACCACCAGGAGCTCTGGTAGCGTAGTGCCTAAGGCACTTGACTGCTAACCAGAAGGCTGGCGGTTCAAACCCACCAGCCACTCCTCGGAAGGAAGGTTGGGCAATCATACTTCTGTAGTGATACTGCCTCAGAAACCCAAGGAGGGGTCGCTATGAGTCGGGGCCGACTCGACGGCAAATAACAGCAACAAACAACCACCTAGAAATTAAAATAATGGAAAAGAAAAGAAATTTTTCAAAATGTTACAGTTATATAGATTAACATTTGTTTATTTCCTAGTGAGGTTGAAAACTTTAAAAATTGTCATATAGTTCTTTTGTAAATGTCTCATATTTGTTTATTTAGGATTTAGGAGGTCAGTTTTTCTGGTGAAGTCTATCAGCTTTTTTTTTTTTTTTTTTTTTTTTGAGTGGTTTTCCTACCATTGCTGTTAATGCTGAGAAAGGCTTTTCCCACTTAAATGTTACAGGATATTTTTATGTATTTTTGATTGGTGCATCAGCCTTTTTTGTTTCCCTGTCCCAGAATATTTTTTTTTTTTAGTCATGGTAGCCTACAAGACCATGATTCTCATGAGTTGTGAGAATGACAAATAAAAGTATCCTTCCTTGGTTATTCCGATAATTCTCTTAGCCCATTCTACCTGTTACTTGTACCTAAGGGTAAAAAATTTATTTACTTTTACTTTTCTGTTTATTATGAAAATTATTTAGTGGCAATGATTCAAAGAACACAAAGTAAAAACTAAAATTTCTTTCTCTGTCTCTTAGAAATCCTACTCTAGATAAGTAATTCTGACAGGATATACAAGAAGTTAACATTAGTATAGGTTTTCTTGCTGTCTGAAAATAGAGCATTCCAGTGAAGCTTTCTGTAAGCTGAAATGGTGTACAGTAAAGAAGCAATTATCATTCATTTATATGGGGAAGATTTTTGAGCATTCCCAGACCCCAAAAAACCCCACAACATCATACCAAATAACATATAAAAGCTGAAATAACACTAACATATAGTATCCACAGATACATTTCAAAGCTGTGGTAGCTTGATGCTGAGACGTTGAATGTAGTTCCTTGGGAAGGAGCTTGGCAGTGCCACTTTTACTGCTCAGGGTGTGTGCTGCCTCTTTAATGGTTTGGTGCAACACAAATGCTGAAAACTGTTTGACTTTTAGGCTTTTTTTTTAATAAAGTGAAAATCCTCTACCAGTTTCTTTTGGTTAGCAAAAACAAGTACTAAAGTAAATCTTTTGTGAAAGTAAAGTGGTGTAATTTTTCAAACTTTTGAAAAGCTGGGGATACCTGTGTATGTACAGGCATATGTGACTAATTTTTTATATTAAGTCTTCATTCCATCTGTTATTTTTTAAGTGCTGTTTAGTATGAAACAGATTTAACTTTTTCAGAGTGTTTAGGTCTTTTGTGTGTGTTTGTAAAAGGGTATTTATGATAGTATTGTTTGAAATAATAAAAAGACAAAATTGGACACATTGTAAATGTCTGTTAATACATTACATTATATTGCAATATATTGATCCAGTGGAAAATAATGCAGTCATGAAAAAGAACAACAAAATATTTAGCTCTTGTCATTTCAACATTGCATGAGTAATTCATTATTTTTCTACTCATATACAGTACCAACTTTATTGTATGCCATATTTCATTATATATATGTATATATGCACACATATACATATATATATATACTTTGTACATTCCATGTTCCGATGATTAATGGATGTCTGCGGTTGTTTCCCTTCAATTTGAGTGGTGCCACATCAGCAAATGAAGGCCTCGAAAGCTTTCTGTTTTCCATATGAGTAAGGCTGGGTTTACTCGGATGTTGCAGCTCTTTCCCAGTCCTAAAGGTGCACGGTAATGTACCAAACAGTGTTTCTTTGCTATTCATAAGGTTTTCCCTGGCCAATTCTTTCAGAAGTGGAC
>NW_006921771.1:2751004-2753735 GCF_000298275.1 Orycteropus afer afer
GTGAATTGCGATCTAATACTAGTCACAAACTGTTACTTTACATTAGTATTTCTCTTCCCCTTTGCTCTTTTTGAAATATTTCTGAACTGTCGTCCCTAGCCTATTTTTCCAGAATTTTCATCATTTTTTTTCACTGATATTGTATTGAACTTGTGTGTTAATATGGGGAGAATTGACATCTGTATAGTATTAAGTTTTGCCATCCAGTAACATGGCATATCTATTCCATTTATTTGATTCAGTCACTCAGGTTTATATGTTTTTTACAATTTTATTTATGGGTATTTTAATAGTAGTGTTTTGCACATACTAATTCAGTCTTTCTGCAATATATTTATAAAGGTTATCACCTATTGTAATATATGGAGGAGTCCTGGTGGTGCAACAGTTAAGCACTCAACTGCAAACCAAAAGGTTGTAGGTTCATACTCACCCAGCTGCTCCCCAGGAGCAAGACCTGATGATCTGCTTCCATAAAGATTACAGCCAAAAAAATGCTGTACAATATTTGTACTCTGTCACTTGAGGTTGTTTTGAGTCAGAATTAACTCAGTGAAACCCAACAACAACGTAACATAAGTTCATCATGCAATTTTTATGAATTTTACGTATATATGACGCTCTTAGAATTTCTTGTGTAATGGATTTTTCAGGTAATAATTCTCTCTGTTCCTTTCTAATAATGTATCTTTCTCTGTTTCTTTTTTCTTACCTTATTGTTGGATTGAATTTTGAGACTCAGTTGAAATGAGAGTAGGTCCTATCTTGATCCCATCTTTAATGGCCAAGGCCCCATTTGCAATTACAGTATGGTGATGGCCATTGATTTTGAGAGAATGCTGTTATTCTTGTTAGGTGCCATTGAGTCGGCTCCAACCCATAGCAACCCTGTGTACAACAGAAAAAACACTGCCCCGTCTTGTACCAGCCTCAGAATCCTTGCCATACTTGAGCCCATCATTGCAGCCACTGTGTCAGTCTATCTCGTTGAGGACCTTCCCCTTTTACATTGACCCTCCACTTTACCTAGCATGATACACTTCTCCAGGGAATGGTCCTTCCCAACCACAATGCAAAAGTAGGTCAGATGAAGTCTGGCCATTCTTGCTTCCATGGGGCATTCTGGCTGCACTTCCAGGACAGATTTGTTAGTGCTTGTGGCAGTCCATGGTACTTTTCAGTATTTTTCACCAGCACCACAACTCAAAAGCATCAACTCTTCTTCGGTTTTCCTTATTCATTGTCCAGCTCTCACATGCATAGAAGGCAATTGAAAATAACATGGCTCAGGTTAGGCACACCTTAGACTTCAAAGAAACATTTTTGCTTTTCAGAACTTTAAAGAGATCTTTTGTAGCAGACTTGCCCAATGCAGTGCATCGTCTGATTTTTTGACTGCTGCTTCCATAGGTGTTGATTGTGGATCCAAGTAATAGGAAATCTTTGACAACTTCAATCTTTTCTCCATTTATTGTGATGCTATTTGTTGGTCTAGTTGTGAGGATTTTCGTTGTCTTTATGTTGAGATATGCAGACGGCAGTCTTTAATCTGCATCAGTAAGTGCTCAAAGTCATCCTCAGTTTCAGCAAGCAAAATTGTGTTGTCTGCATATCATAGGTTGTTAATGAGTCTTCCTCCAATCCTGACACTCTTCTTCATATAGTCCAACTTCTCGTATTATTTGCTCAGCATACAGATTAAGTATGGTGAAAGGATCCAACCCCAACACACTCCCTTCTGATTTTAAACCATGAAGTATTCCCTTGTTGTGTTTAAACGACAGCCTCCTGGTCTATGTACAGGTTCCTCATGAATACAATGAAATGTTCTGAAATTCCCATTCTTCTCAATGTTATCCATAATGTGCTATGATGCGTACAATTAAATGTTTTTGCATAGTCAAAACACAAATAAGTGTGTTTCTGGTATTCTTTGTTTTCAGCCAAGATCCATCTCATATTAGCAATGATATCCCTCACTCGTATCCTCTTCTGAATCCAGCTTGCATTTCTGGAAGTATATTCTGTCAGTATACTGCTGTAACCATTTTTGAATTATCTTCAGCAAGACTTTGTTTGCATGTGATATTAATGATATTGTTTGATAATTTCCACATCAGTGGGATCACTTTTCTTTGAAGTGGGTACTAATATGGATTTGTTCTAGTCAGTTGACCAGGTAGTTGTCTTCTAAATTTCGTGGCATAGACAAGTGAGTGCCTCCCCATGGTATCGGTTTGTTGAAACATCTCAATGAGTATTCCATCAGTTCCTGGAGCTTGATCTTCACTAATTTCTTCAGGGCAGCTTTGACTTTTTCCTTCAGTACCATTGGTTCTTGATCATATGCCACCTCCTGAAATGTCTGAACATGGACCACTTCTTTTTGGTACCATGACTCTGTATATTCTTTTCATCTTCTTTTGCTGTTTTCTTCTTCATTCAATATTTTTCCCATAGAATCTTTCAGTATTGCAACTCGAGGCTTGAATTTTTTCTTCAGTTCTTTCAGCTTGAGAAATGCTGAGCGTATTCTTCCCTTTTGGTTTTCTAACTCCAGGTCTTTGCAAAATTCCATCATAATAATTGACTTTGTCTTCTCCAGCTGCTCATTGAAATCCTCTGTTCATCTCTTTTATTTTGTCATTTCTTCCATTTGCTTTAGCTACTCTTCACTCAAGGGCAAGTTTCAGAGTCTCTTCTGACATTCATTTCGGTCTTTTCTTCCTTT
>NW_006921771.1:2754553-2767654 GCF_000298275.1 Orycteropus afer afer
GACTATGGTCCCAAGCCCGCAGGTTCAACTACTCAGTCCATCTGGGTAGCTGGCTGTGACTGAACAGTGACCTTTTCTTCCTTTTTTGCTTTTTTAATGACCCTTTGCTTCCTTCGTGGATGATGACCTTGATATCATCCTACAATTCTTCTGATTTTTGGACATTGTTGTTCAGTTCATCAAATCAGTTCTTTAGGTGTTCTTTAAGTTCAGGAGGGATATAACCAAGGTCCTATTTTGGCTTTAGTGGATTTCTTTTAATTGTCTTCAGCTTCAGGTTGAACTTGCATATGAGAAGTTGATGGTCTGTTCCACTCTCTTGGCCTTGTTTTGGCTTGAGATACTGAGCCTCTCCATTACTTCTTTCCACAGACATAATTGCTCTGAAACCTGCGTACTCCATCTGGTGAAGTCCATGTGTATAGCCGCTGTTTGTGTTGTTGGAAGAGGTATTTGTGATGAATAAGTCTTTGGTCTTGCAAAATTCTATAATGCAATCGCCAGTGTTATTTCTGTCACCAAGGCCATATTTTCCAACTACTGGTGATTCTTCTTTGTTTCTGACTTTTGCATTCCAATCACCAGTGATAATCAACACATCCTGATTGCATGTTTGGTCAATTTCAGACTGCAGAAGTTGGTAAAAAATCTTCAATTTCCTTGTCTTTGGCTTTGGTGGTTGGTGCATAAATTTGAATAATAGTAGTAACTATTCATAAAGATTTCCACTGATATATCAGGCAGTGTTTCACTGGTATTTATAAAGTTTTCACTGGCCAGTTCTTTAAGAAGTGAATGGTCCCTGCTTTTTTCCGAATCTGTCTTAGTCTGGAAGCTCCGCAGAAACCTGTCCACCATGGAGGACCCCGCTAGTATTTGAAATACCGGTAGGATAGATTCCAGCTTCACAGCAATACACAAGCCACCACACTATCACAAACTGACAGACGAGAGGTGGCATATGAACATGCTCCTCATTTCTCAAGCTGAAAGAACTGAGGAAAAAATTCAAGCCTCGAGTTGCAGTACTGAAAGATTCTGTGATTCCCTATTGAAAGATTCTATGGGAAGAATTTTGAATGATGTAGGAAACATCAAAAGAAGAGTAAAGGAATACACAGAGTCAGTGTATCAAAAAGAATTGGTCAATGTTCGTCCATTTCAGGAGGGGACATAAGATGAAGAACCAATGGTATTGAAGGAATATGTCAAAGCTGCATTGAAGGAATTGGCGAAGAACAAGGCTCCAAGAATTGATGGAATACCCATTGAGATGTTTCAACAAAAGGATTCCATGCTGGAGGATGCCACTCATCTATGCCAAGAAATTTGGAAGACAGCTACCTGGCCAGCTGACTGGAAGAGATCCATATTTGTATCCCTTCCAAAGAAAGGTGATTTCACAGAATGTGGAAATTATCAAGCATTGTCATTAATATTGCATGCAAGTAACATCTTGCTGAACATAATTCAAAAATGGTTGCAATGTTATATTGACAGAGAACTTCCAGAAACACATTCAGAAGAAGATGTGGAATAAGAGATAACATTGCTGTTGTGAGATGGATCTTGGCTGAAAGTAAAGAAGACCAGAAAGATGTTTATCTGTGTTTTATTGACTATACAAAAGCATTTGATTGTGTGGATCATAAAAAAATTATGAGAAGAAGAGGAATTCCAGAACACTTAACTGTGCCCATGACGAACTTGTATGTATATTGCGAGGCTGTCATTTGAACAGAACAAGGAGATACTTCATGGTTTAAAATCAGGAAGGGAGTGTGTCAGGGTTGTATTCTTTTACCATACTTATTCAATCTGTGTGCTGAACAAATAATCCAACAAGCTGGACTATATGAGGAAGAATGTGGCATCAGGATTGGTTGTTGTTGTTAGGTGCTGTTGAGCCGTTTTTGACTCATATAGTGACAGCAGAACAAAACACTGCCTGGTGCCATGCCAGCTCTGCGATCCCTGCAATACTTGAGCTGATCGCTGCATCCACTGTGTCAGTCCATCTCGTTGAGGGCCTTCCCCTCTTTCATCGACCCTCTACCTTACCAAGTATGACATCCTTCTCCAAGGAATGGTCCATTCTGAGCCAAAGTAGGTGAGACGAAACCATTCTTGTTTCCAAGGAGCATTCTGGCTGTACCTCCTCCAGGACAGATTTGTTAGTTCTTTTAGCAGTACATGGCACTTTAACATTGTTTGCCAGCCCCACAACTCAAAAGCATCAAATCTTCTTTCGTCTTCCTTATTCATTGCCCAGCTCTCAAATGCATAGGAGGAGATTGAAAATATCATGGCTTGTGTGAGATTCACCCTAGTCCTCAAGGAGACATCTTTGCTTTTCAGTACTTGAAAGAAGTCTTTTGCAGCTGACTTGCCCAGTGCTATACATCATCTGATGTCATGACTGCTGCTTGCATTGGCATTGATTGTAGAACCAAGCAATATGAAGTCTTTGACTAGTTCAATCTTTTCTTCATTTATCGTGATGCTGTTTATAGGTCCAGTTGTGAGGATTTTTGTTTTCTTTATATTGAGATGTAATTCATACCACAGAGTGTATTATTCAGTCTTCATCAGTAAGTGCTTCAAGTCATCCTCACTTTCAGCATATCTCAGGTTGTTAATGATTCTTCCACCAATCTTGATGCCATGTTCTTCATATAGTCCAGCTTCTCCGATTATTTGCTCAGCATATAGATTGAATAAGTATGGTGAAAAGATACAACCCTGACACAGTACCTTCTTGACTCTAAACCATGCAGTGTCCCCTTGTTCCATATGAATGACAGCCTCCTGATCTATGTACAGGTTCCTTCTGAGTGCAGTTAAGTGTTCTGGAATTCCTATTCTTAATGTTATGCACAGTTTGTTATGATCCACACAATCAAATGCTTTTGCATAGTCAGTAAAACATAAACAATTTTCTGGAATTCTTTGCTTTGAGCCAAGATCCATCTGACATTGGCAGTGATATCCCTTGTTCCATGTCCTCTTCTGAATTTGGTTTGCACCTCTGGAAGTTGTCTGTCAGTATACTGCTGCAACCGTTTTTGAATTATCTTCAGTAGGATTTTACTTGTGTATGATATTGGTCGTATTTTTCAGTAATTTCCACATTCTTTAGGATCACCTTTCTTTGAAATGGGTACAAATATGGATCTCTTCCAGTCAGTTAGCCTTGTAGCTGTCTTCCAAATCTCTTGGTATAATTGAGTGAGTGCCTCCAGTGGGGCATCCATTTGTTGAAACATCTCAGTGTGTATTCCATCAATTCCTGGAGCCTTGTTCTTAGCCAGTTTCTTCAGTGCAGCTTCGACTTCATCCCTCAGTACCATTGGTTCTTGATCATATACCATCTCCTGAAATGGATGAGGATCGACCAATTCTTTTTGATACAGTGACTGTGTATTCCTTCCATCTTGTTTCGATGCTTCCTGCATCATTCAATACTTTGCCCATAGAATTTTTCAATATTGCAACTCGGGCTTCAACTTTTTCTTCAGTTCTTTCAGCTTGAGAAATGCTGAGCGTGTTCTTCCCTTTTGGTTTTCTAACTCCAAGTCTTTGTACATTTCATTATAGTAATTGGCTTTGTCTTCTCGAGCTGCTCTTTGAAATATTCTGTTCAGCTCTTCTATCTCGTCAGTTCTTCTATTTGCTTTGGATTTTCTCTGCTCAAGGGCAAGTTTCAGAGTCTCTTCTGTCATCCATTTTGTTCCTTTCTTCCTTTCTTGTCTTTTTAATGACCTCTTGTTCTCTTCATAGATGATGTTCTTGATGTCATCCCATACTTCTGGGTTTTTTGGTCATTGGTGTTCGTTCAATACATTGAAATCTGTTCTTTAGATGGTCTCTAAATTCAGGAGGGATATATTCAAGGTCATATTTTGGCTCTTGTGGACTTGTTTTAATTGTCTTCAACTTCCAGTTGAACTTGCATATGAGCAATTTATGGTCTGATCCACAGTCAGCTTCTGGCCTTGTTTTAGCTGAAGATACTGAGCTTTTTCATCACCTCTTACCACAGATTTAGTCAATCTGACTCCTGTATACTTCATCTGGTGAAGTCCACATGTATAGCTGCCATTTGTGTTGTTGTAAAAAGGTATTTGTAATGAATAAGTCATTGGTCTTGCACAATTCTATCATGCGATCTGCAGCATTATTTCTGTCACCAAGGCCAAATTTTCCAACTACCAGTGATTCTTCTTTGTTTCCAACTTTTTCATTCCAGTCTTCAGTGATAATTAACACATCTTGATTGCATGTTCGGTCACTTTCAGAGTGCAGAAATTGATACAAATCTTCAGTTCCCTCATCTTTGCCTTCAGTGGTTTGTGCATAAATTTGAATAATAGTTGTATTAACTGGTCTTCCTTGTAGACGTATGGATATTATCTTATCACTGACAGCATTGTACTTCAGGACAGATCTTGAAATGTCTTTTGTGATGATGTATGCCATGCCATTCCTCTTCAAATTGTCATTCCCAGCATAGTAGATCATAAGGCTGTCTGATTCAGAATGGCCAAAACCAGTGCACTTCTGCTCACTGATGCCTAGGATATCAATCATTATGCATTCCATTTCGTTTTTCAACTTACAATTTTCCTCAATTCATAGTTCATACATTCCGTGTTGGGATTATTAATGGACGTTTGCAGCTGTTTCTCCTCAATTTGAGTCCTATCACATCAGCAAATGGAGGTTTCAATAGCTTTACTGTACTTATAACAGTAAGGTTTGTTCTACTCTGATGAAGCAGCACTTTCCCAGTCCTATTTTGAGAGCCTTCCCCCCTAAGTGGCTCGTCGTCCTGCACTGTATCAGTGTTTCTGGGCTATTCATATAGTTGCCTAGTAATGTAACAGACAGTGTTTCTCTGCTATTCATAAGGTTTATTTTGCCAGTTCTTTCAGAAGTGGATGGCCTTCTCCTTCGTAGTCTGTCTCAGTCTGCAAGCCATGCTGGTAACTGTGCACCATGTGCAACCCCGCTGGCATATGAAACACACGTGGGACAGCTTCAAGCCTCACAGCAACATGCCACCAGAGCATGACAAGCCAACAGACAAGTTTGTCTCCCTTAGCTGCTTGAAACCTCTCCACCCTCCCCTTACCAGGATCCTTGCTGGGCTTGCTCTGTCCTGAGTCCCTTGGCTTTCCTTTCCTTTCTCCTCCACTTTCCTTCCACTTGGGGGTTGGGGCCTGGGTCCCTGCCCTTACCTGGATCCCTTTGCCGTTTGCTTGCTCTGTCCTGAATGCCCTGGCTTTCCTTTCCTTTCCCCTCTCCTTTTCCTGGTGCTTGGGGTTTGGGGCCTGGGTCCTTCCCCTTTCCCTCCCCTTACATTGTTGTTATGTGCCGTCAAGTCGGCCCTGACTCATAACGACCCCTTCTTGGGTTTCCGAGGCAGTATCACTATGGAAATAGGATTGCCCAACCTTCCTTCCAAGGAGTGGCTGGTGGGTTTGAACCGCCAGCCTTCTGGTTAGCAGTCAAATGCTTTAGCCCCTTACATTAAGAACCTGCAAATATGCATATGACCCAACTTTGCTTGCTTAAAGTGAAGATTACTTCAAGTACTTACTGATGAAGAGGAAAGACTATAATTTGCAGTATGGATTACACCTCAACATAAAGAAAATGAAAATCATCAGAACTGGGCCAGTAATCAGCATCACAATATATGAAGAAAAGATGGAAGTTGTCAAAGATTTTGTATTACTTGATTCCACAGTTAGTTACCTCCTGTACATGTGAGGTAATGCACAATGAATAAGGAAGATGAAGAAGAGTTGATGCTTTTGAGTTGTCGTGTTGGCAAAGAATACTTAAAGTACCATGAACTGCCAAAAGCACAAACATCTGTCATGGAAGAAGTGCAGTTGGAATGCTTCTTAGATAAGAGAATGGACACACTTCGTCTGACCTACTTTTGTCATGTTGTCAGAAGGGACCAATCCCTGGAGAAGAATATCATGCTTGTTAAAGTGGAGGTTCAACGAAAAAGGGGAAGGCTCTCGGTGTGATAGACTGATATAGTGGCTGCAATGATGGGCTCAGTTATAGCAAGGATTATGAGGCCTATACAGGACTGGGCAGTGTTTTGTTCTGTTGTACTTAGGGTCGCTGTGAGTCAGAGCTGACTGGGTGGCATCTAACAGCAACAACAACAGTATTAACTGTTGGTAGGCTTATGGATATTATCCCATCACTGACAGCATTGTACTTTAGAATAGGTCTTGAAACATTCTTTGTGACAATGAATGCCGCTCCATTCCTCTTTAATTTGTCATTCCCAGCATAGTAGATCATATTGTTATCTGATTCAGAATGGCCAAAAGCAGTCCATTTCAGTTCATTCATGCCTAGGATATTGATCTTTATGCATTCCATTTCATTTTTGACAACTCCCAATTTTCCTGGATTCATACTTCGTACATTCTGTGTTCCAATTGTTAATGGATATTTGCACGTTTCTTCTCATTTTGAGTCATGCTCCATCAGGAAAGGGAGGTCTCGAAAGCTTTACTCCATTCACATCATTAAGGTTGGCTTTATTCTGAGGAGGCAGTTCTTCCCCAGTCGAATTGAGTACCTTACTACTTGAGGATTCATCTTTGGCACTATATCAGACAATGTTTCTGGATATTCATGAAGTTTTCCAGTAATATATCAAACCGTCTTTCAATTTGTTTGAGAATGGATAGCCCTTTCCTTCATCTGAGTGTGTCTTAATCTGGAAGCTCTGCTGAAACCTGTCAACTATGGGTGACCCTGCTGGTATTTGAAATACCAGTGACATAGCCTTCAGCCGCACAGCAATACGCAAGCCAGCACAGTACAACACACTGACAGAGGAGTGGTGGTTGAGCTGAGTATACTTTATTATTGAAAATAATTCAGTTCTTAGTTGCTGCATATATTTTTTTAAATCAAGGAAATGAATGTTAAATTTTTTTAACTGCATTTTTAACATCAGGTGAGAAAGTTATATGAGCTTTCACTGTGATGAATCGTCTAAAAATGTAATATTGACTCATCCTTATATTCTTGGAATCATCCTACTTGGTCATGGCATATTTTTCTTTAAACATAGAGCTGAATTTTCTTTTATAATATTTTGTGTCATTTTAAATTCATATTCATAATATTATTGTTTTGTTTATCTTCTCATTTAGTACCAGGCTTATCATAACTAGTTGCTTTTGAGTTGAGTCATTTCTAACTCGTTGTTGTTGTTGTTGTTAAGTGCCGTCGAGTCATTTCCGACTCATAGCGATCCCATGCACAGCAGAACGAAACACTGCCCGATCCCGCGCCAGCCCCACAATCCCTGCTATACTTGATCCCATCATCACAGCCACTGTATCAATCCATCTCGTTGAAGGCCTCCCCCTCTTTCGTCGACCCTCCACCCTAACTTCTAACTCATGGCAACCCCATATGTATTAGAGAAGAGCTGTACTTCATTGGATTTTCCGTGGCTGATTTTTCAGAAGTTTATAGCCTGGCTTTCCTTGTGGACATCATCTGGGTGGACTCAAACCTCCAACCTTTCCTTAGCAGCCTGGCATATTAAGTATTAACATCACCAAGGAACTTGGGTTAACGGTAACGGTAGCTTGCCAAAATTTATTAGAATGCTTTTATAGCATTTTACGTGCCTTGGATTAACTTTAAAAGCTTAGCAGTTATCTACAGTTGAAAGGTTGACAGAACATGATGGCAAACTTTTTGGACCTGATGCCTTTTTGGACCAGTGATTATTAAAAACAAAACTTTCTTCCATGGCTGTTAAGTATATAGCCTCTGTGCATTGATAGCCCTGTAGCTATAATTTCCTAAGTCATCTGTTGGATGGTAAAGTTTTTCATCTAGGTTTTTATTATAATTATTTTCTGTTTTGTTTTGTTGTTTCTTCCCCCAGAAAAGGCTTATAGAAAGAAAGAGTAAATTTTTTGGGGGTTGTTATTTAGAACAGTTTGAACATATTAAACACATTTTTTTTCTTGATTATTTTGTGAGTCCCTTCTGCAGTTTTATTTATTAAAAATACTTACTTGGTAACTCTAGATTTTAAGGTTATTATTTTTTATACATCTGTGTTTTATTTTTGAGTGATTGGTGTTACTTCTTAGTTTTAAGTATTTTTCTAGTTACTTTGTGAGGAATCGTGTGAGTGGTAAGTTATTCAAGGATTGTTATGTATGTTGAAGTATTGTTAGTGAATAACACATTGCTTGATTATAGTATTCATGAGTGGTGATGTTAGTTGCCACTGAGTCAGTCCCTACTTATAGTGATTCTTTGTACAATGGAATGAAACACTGTGTGGTCCTACACCATCTTGATGATCGTTGCTGTGCCTGAGCCCATTTTTGCAGCCTCTGTGTCAACCCATTTCATTGAGGGTCTTCTGGTTCAGTGACCCTCTAATTACAAAGCATGATATCCTTTTCTAGGAACTGGTCCCTTCTGGCAACATGACCAAAGTACTTCTAAGGAGCATTCAGGCTTTACTTCTTTCAGGATAGATTTGTCCGTTCTTCTAGCAGTCCATGGTATATTCAGTATTCTTCACCAACACCATAATTCAAAGTCATCAATTGTTCTTGGACTTCCTTATTCATTGTCCAGCTTTCGCATGCCTGTGAGGTCATTGAAAATGCCATGGCTTGCGTCAGGTGTACCTTAGCCTGAGAGTGACATCTTTTTGCTGCTTTTTAACACTGTAAAGTCATTTTTTGGAGCAGGTTTGCCCAGTGCAATATGTTGTTTGATTTCTTGATTGGTACTTCCATAGGCATTATTATAAATCCAAGTAAAGGAAGTCCTTGACTAATTCAATCTCTTCTCCATTTAATGTGATGTTGCTTATTGGTCCAGTTGTGAGGATTTTGGTTTTCTTTATGTTGAGGTGTAATCCATAATGAAGGCTGTATTCTTTGGTCTTCGTCACTAGGTACTTCAAATCCCCTTGTCTTTCAGCAAGGAAGGTCGTTTCATCTGTGTATCACAGGTTGTTAAAATGAGTCTATTTCCAGTCCTCTTGCCACATTCTTCTTTGTATAGTTCAGTTTCTTTGATTATTTGCTCAGCATACAGATTGAATAAGTATAGTAAAAAGATACAACCCCTACGTATGCCTTTCTTCATTTTAAGCAGTGTAGTATCCCCCTGTTCTGTTTGAATGACTGCCTTTTGATCTATGTACAGGTTCCATGTGACCACAATAAAGTGTTATGAATTCCCATTCTTTGCACTTTTATGCGTAATTTGTTATGATCCACACAATCTAATGCCTGAGTATTAGTCTTTTTTATCTCAAAATGATATATAGGCAGCCACTGGATTACAAACAAGTTCTGTCTTTAAGTGGAATTTTTACATAAATTCATACAGTTAGGTATGGTTCTTATCTAATGTCAGTTAATCAAATGTTTGTCTTAGTATATAGTGTACCTTTCTGTGCATAAAACTCTAACATTCCAGATACAATAAAACTTTAACAATAGTGTAATAATGCAAGAATAAGAATGTTTTAATGTACTTCTCAAAGTTGCATATATGTTGTTATGAACCATTGATTGTACCTCAAATATTTACTATACTAAGTTGATTGTTAACTATGGTTGTATGGAAGTCAGAAGTTTGTAACCCAGGTACTACCTGTAGGTTTTTCGCTATAATCCATTATGGCAGGTATTTGATTTGAGTCACTCTTCCTGACATCAAGTTCAGGAAATAACTCTTTTCTTTCCTTTTAGATCTTTAATCACATATGTTTGATTATGTATAAATGTGTATGTATGTGTATGTGGAAATATATATATTTAACTATTAAGGAAATTAGCATAACTTATTCCATTTTAAGAATTATACTTTTTTTTTTTTCTTTTTTCAATAGGTGCCTTAGCTGGACCAATTATTGTGGAGCCACATGTCACAGCAGTATGGGGCAAAAATGTTTCATTGAAGTGTTTAATTGAAGTAAATGAAACCATAACACAAATTTCATGGGAGAAGATACATGGCAAAAGTTCACAAACTGTTGCAGTTCATCATCCTCAATATGGATTCTCTGTTCAAGGAGAGTATCAGGGAAGAGTCTTGTTTAAAAACTATTCACTTAATGATGCAACAATTACGCTACATAACATCGGATTCTCTGATTCTGGAAAATACATATGCAAAGCTGTTACTTTTCCACTTGGAAATGCTCAGTCCTCTACAACAGTAACTGTATTAGGTAGGTATACTTAAATAATTTTTTTTGGTAGTTGTGATTATAATAAAAATATTTTTAAGAATTTAAAGTGATTGAGAATGTAAATATGCTTAGATGTAAAATAAAAGAATTCAGATACGATTTTTCAAGTTCTGTCTTAAAAGTCAGTGATTCTAGATTCTCTAAATTTAAATAAAATCCTTTCTGTGTTCTAAGCTACTTTACATACTTTATGAAAGATAGTAACCAAATCAAACCAAACTCACTGCCATCAAGTCAATTCCAACTCATAGCTAACCCCATTGGTTTTCTAAGCCTGTAAATCTTTATGGAAGTAGATTTCCTCATCTTCTTCAATGGAGCAGCTAGTGGATTTGAATCACTTACCTTGTGGTTAGCAGCCAAATACCTTACTCACTATGCCACCAGATCTCCTTATGAAAGGTAGTATTGCAATTATAATACTAATTGTTAAATTTCTTTGATATTTATTTTAACTATTTCCCCTCAGAATTTCAATTACCATTTTTAATTTCTTCATTTTAAGCAGACCCGTTCTTTAAAAAGTGACAGAGTTTGTCATTTTGGAGCCACTGACACATCATTTTTAAGTTTTGCATGTAAAATTTTATTCCTGCTATTCTAAATTTGCATAGATGTTTGCATCTTTTGCTGTTGCTCCTAATAAATAATCTTCAACTTTTTGTATCTTATAACTGGTGAAATTTTGAATATGCTTCTTAAGATTAGCATAGTCCTGCTGTTGTTGTTGTTTGCTGTTACATGCCTTCGAGTTGGAACCGACTCATAGCGACCCCTCCTTGGGTTGCCAAGGCAATATCACTATGGAAGTAGATTGCCCAACCTTCCTTCCGAGGAGTGGCTGGTAGGTTTGAACCGCTAGCCTTCTGGTTAGCAGTCAAGTGCCTTAGGCACTATGCTACCAGAGCTCCTAGTCCTGGAGTAGTAAGTAAAAATTAAGATACCTTGCAGTGGAAAGTTGGTTTACTTTTCACTGCAATGAAAAGTGGACAGTAAGCCAGCTTAAGAAGGCTGGTGAGTACTTTTGAAATAATAGAACAAGGATTAAAGAGCATCTTGTATGGAGACATAACTTCTTAAATACCCCCAAGAGGGTGGATAGCTGACAGCGTCCACTATTAGATCCTTTAATATCTCTTTCAGTTTTTGAGTTGAGATCCTATTCCTAATGTGACTCCAGGCCACTTACTGAGCAAGGTAGTGGTAATTGAAGGTCACGATCTCGTCTTGGGGCCAGTGATTGAACAAGATAGCGTTTTCACGCCTAGCCATTTCTTCCCAAAGTGAAATGGGCAATCTTTGCTTTAGATCTCCCCAGTTGCCTGGGAGAGAGTCTTTGATAGATCTTCTGATAACTTCTCTACCCTATTCTTCTTCCTCCCTTTTCTCCTAGATGCTATCCCCAATAAACCTTTTGCACTCCTCACTTAATCTGTTTCTGTTTACCAGAGAACCAGTCAGATACCCCAAACCAAACCAAACAAAAATAGTTGCCATGAAGTCAATTCCAACTCATGGTACTCAGCCCTTGTTATTTCATGGCATAATGCTAGGCAGCTTCTCTAAAATGCAGGAAATTAGTTTTGTTCAAATTCGTTATATATTTTTTCATGTGAGAGATATTTAAAAATAAGTAAATAAATATTTAAATATTTGAGGATTCAATATGTTTTAGACACTACCCTAAGAGCTGTAGGGAAATAAATTTTAGAAGTTGATATTTTTAAAAAAATTCCTGATTGCAAGGCTTAAATATCTGAAAAATTGAAGTACAGGACAGCAGGGTAAAAACTCATTATCAAGCAAGTAAATAGTGTGTATGTAAAAGAGATTGTTCAAGGGAATAAAATAACCTTTTTGTTTTTCACTTTAAATTTTAGTGTTTCAGCCTAAATTGATACAGCATTTGTTGGCTTAAAACATGAGTTTTTGTGTTGCTGTAAGACTAGTCATAATTTTATCAGTGCCTGCTTTTGCTACCTTGATCTTGAACATCCCATGTTCCACCTCTCTCAATAGCTTAAATCTTCTAGTCATAATAAACTCTCTGCTTTTCCTGTTTGTGTTTACTACCTGTTTGTGTTTCTCCTTCTGCCTGGGATTTCCTTCTCTTTCCTCCTGTTTCTCCCTTCCCCCAGTCTTCTATTTGTTGTTGTTATTATTTGCTGTCAAATTGATTCCAACTCATGGTGACCTATGTGTGGAAAATAGAACTGCACACATAGAGTTTCAAGGCTGAGACTTTTCGGAAGCAGGTTGCCAGGTCTTTCTTAGTTCCTCTGGAAAGTTCCTAACTGCCCATCTTTCATTTAGTCATCTTCTGCTTAACCATTTGTGCCACCTAGGGATTTCGTCTGTTTTACTATTCTTCATCAAATCACAAGGAAAGGGTTCAGTGCAGATCAGTGAGTAAGCACCAGCCCACCCGTGCTTACCTTGCTCCCGGAGACCTGGTCCCTCTCGGGAGGGTAACAAGGGAGCCGTCTGAGCACTAGTGACCCTCCCAAGAGGGACCGGGCCTCCGGGAGGAAGGTAAGCACGGGCGTAGCACAGAGTAGCAGGCCGGAAGAGCAGGAGAAAGGAGTAAAACCCAGTCACTAGTGCTGACAGCTCCCTTGTTACCCTTCCGAGAGGGACCGGGTCTCCGGGAGAAAGGTAAGCACGGGCGGGCTGGTGCTTAATCACTGATCTGCACTGAACACTTTCCCTTGTTACCCTCCCGAGTGGGACCGGGTCTCCGGAAGTAAGGTAAGCACGGGCGGGCTGGTGCTTACTCACTGATCTGCACTGAACACTTTCCCTTGTTACCCTCC
>NW_006921771.1:2771260-2772860 GCF_000298275.1 Orycteropus afer afer
TTCTTAATCACCTTCCCCCACTCTGATGCTTTTCTGCTCTTTTACCATTCTGTCTTAGGCATATCTTTATTGTAACGATTACCATATTGTTTATTGTATGTTTTTCCCATTATAAGTGTATGGTAGACTGGAACTATACTCTTTCAAGTTTATCTTTATATCTCTAAAGGAGTCCCTGGCATATAGCAGTCATACCCCCCAAAAAAGTTACTTGAGTAGAATATAGGAATGAATGTGTGAACCTGGTAGCTTAGAAATATTTTGTAAAAGAAATATTTGATACAATCATTCAAAGATACGTAAGTTTCACATATGCAAAAATGAAAGAATTTTAGGGAGAAGTTATTCTTGATTGGAGAGTAAATGAACCAGGGCATCCTTACTGTAACATTCAGGTTACTTCAGTGTGGTTCTAATTCTACATTTCTACCCATTAGTTCTTGTTGTTTATATAAAATCCTGTCAACAAGCAGCAGACCTAGTACAGGAAGCTGCATTCAATTTGAGGATATTTGACAATTTAGAAGAAACACCTGAGATGCTGAGACTTTTGAGAAGTGAGAGGGACATATATTTGAGTACAGTTTTCAAGATGGAATGTCTCGTAACCATCTCAAGTTTACGTAGCCCAAAAGCTTAAACTTGCAGAATAATGGTAAACCAGAAATGAAACAGTCTTCTCAAATACTTATTGTTCTTGTTCATATCACCTAAATTGTTGGAAGGATATTCTGGACTGGTTAAAAGGAGCCCTTATGGCATAGTGGTTAAGGACTTGGCTGAAAACAAAAGATCACTGGCTCAAACCCAGCCACACCTTGGGAGAAAGATGTGGCAATCTGCTTGTTAATATTTATAGTCTTGCAAACCCAGAAGGACAGTTCTGCTCTGTCCTATAGGGTCTCTATAAGTTGAAGTCAACTCCATGGCACCAGGTTTTTGTTTGGTTGGACTGGTTGGTGCTTTCAGGAGCTTGGCAGAAGAAAACACAAATGTAATCTGGAAGGAAGGTGCCTTTATCTGAGGCCTCAGTAATTGTTTGCGCACAGCCATATTGTTGTCTTGCTATTTTGCTGTTTGAATACTCATGGGCATAAGTAAGGAAGATCCTGAAAGCAACAGCCAGGACAAACAAAAATGAAGCAAACCTGTGAAGACTGTTATCAGACACAGACTATTAACAGTTCTTATTTACTCTTTGAAGAAATATGCCCATTTATGAACTTTGATACTGTTAATAAATTTGTGTTTGTCTTACTGTGATGGCTTGTGTGTTGCTATGAGGCTGGAGGCTATTCCACTGGTACTTTAGATACCAGCAGGGTCACCCATGGTGGACAGGTTTCAGCAGCACGCCGAGACTAAAATAGACTAGGAAGAAGGATGGTGCCATCCACCTCTGAAAAAGTTGGCCACTGAAAGCCTTATGAATAGCAGTGAAACATGTCTGATATATTGTCAGAAGATGAACCCCTCAGGTTGGAAAACAAAACAAACAGGAGATCTGGTGGCTTAGTGCCTAAGGCATTTGATTGCTAACCAGGGAAGGCACTCAAAATATGACTAGGGAAGAGCTGCCTAGGATGATGATGATGATGAT
>NW_006921771.1:2773465-2792664 GCF_000298275.1 Orycteropus afer afer
TGTTCCTGGGATAGTGTTACAGGTAGGCCACACCCCTGGGGAAACTCCCCCTAGACTGACCGGCCGCTTAGGACGTAGTCATGTGATCCATCATGAGAAACAACACTCACAAGTGAAGTCCAGCCAAGTTGACAGATCTTCAACTATCACAATGAAGATGTTGATGATAATAATAATAATAATAATAGAGTCAACCTTAATGACATAGATGGAGTAAAGCTTTCAAGACTTTCATTTGCTGATAGGGCATGACTCAAACCTGGAAGAAACAGTTGCAAACATTCATTAATAGTTGGAACATGGAATGTATGAAGTATGAATCTAGGAGAACTGGAAGTTGTCAGAAACAAAATGTAACAGATAAAGATTGATATCCTAGATATTAAAACTAAAAACCAAAACTCACTGCCATTGAGTTGATTCTGACTCATAGCAACCCCTTTGGGTTTCTAAGACGGTGAATCTTTTTTTTTTTCCCCCCAAATTTTTATTGTGATTTGGGTAAAAGTTTACAGAGAAAATTCATTTTCCATATAGCACTTCACATATACTTTGTCCCATGACGTTGACTGCACTTTCCCACAATGCAACAGCTCTTTTCCCACTTCCTCCCCATATTGACCTCTTCCCTGTGTCCTTTCCTCTCATGCACTTCCACCCCCGAGCTGTCTCCCTTGCATACACAGCCCTTTATTCTCCCAGAGATTGATCTCGCCCAGGAGTGTATCTACCTAATGTAAATGTTCAGCTCATATGCCTGTCTTTGGTTTGGCTGGAGGCTACACGAGTGGGTTCATTTCTAGACCTGAAGGGCAGCTAGAGGCCATAGTCTCAGTGGTTCTACCAAGTTTTACCAGTAATTTGCTCCCCCCGCCCCCCCCTTTTTTTTATGATTTTTGAGTTTTGTTCCACATTGTTCTTGCACTCTATTCAGGATCTCCTACATAAATCCCCCTCTGAGTGGTTGACAGTGGTAGCTTGGCACCGTCTAGTTGTTCTGGTCTCACAGATGTATAGGCTGAGGATCACAGGTGTACCAGTCTCTTGGGCTAATTGTTTCCATGTGTCTTTGGTTTTCTTCATTCTCCTTTACTCTGGATGAGGAGAGACCCAGACCCATTGTTGGATCTAGATGGCTGCTTGTAAGCTTTTAAGATTGCAGTCTCTACTCGCCAGAGTAAAATGTTGAACAATGTTTTTTTGTAGTATGTTATGCCGATTGAGCTTGATGTCCCCTGTGACCATGGTCCCGAGACCACAGGTCCAATTACTTGCTCTTTCTGGGTAGCTTGATATGACCAAGAAGTGACTACAAACTTGTCCCTTGTCAGCTCTACTGTATACCTGGAAATTCTTACAGAACGTACAGATACACTTTTAGAAACATTGTCTCCCAACCCTATACATAGTCATGGGTACACTTTCCCTGGATAGACATAGCTAATAGTTCAGCCTGTCCACCCATCTATCTACCCATATGTCAGTGTTTACCACAGTGACAGTGCAGTATTGTATGAGTAAAAGGGTTTATATTTGTTGTCTGCACCTCCTACACACCTCTGTATTTCTTCCTCTTCCTCAATGCAAGGCAGTAAATCTTTACAGAAATAGATTGCACTGTCTTCTTTCTGCATAGTAGCTGGTGGATTTGAACTGCCATGCCAGTCTTCTGATTAGCAGTGAAATGCCTTAGGCACTACACAACCAGAGCTCCTTATCGTAGGCATTAGTTTCCCTATCAGTGTACTGCTACAGCCATTTTTAAATGATTTTCAGCAAAATTTTACTTGTGTGTGATAGTGAGCTGAAGACGTTAGTGAGCTGAAATGGACTGGTATTGGCCATTTTGAATCAGATAATCTTATGATCTATGCCGGGAATGACAAATTGAAGAGGAATGGTGTTGCATTCATTGTCAAAAAGAATATTTCAAGACCTGTTGTGTAGTACAATGCTGTCAGTTGATAGTATAGTATCCATATGCTTACAATGGAGACCAGTTAATAATGTTGTCATTCAAAATTAGGCACCAACCACCAAAGCCACAGATGAAGAAATTAAATATTCTTACCGACTTCTGCAGTCTGAAGTTGACCAGACATGCAATCAAGATGTATCAGTTATTGGTGATTGTAGTGCAAAAGTTAGAAACAAAGAATCATTGTTAGTTGGAAATTAAGGTCTTGGTGATAGAAATGACTCCAGAGATCTTATGATAGAATTTTACAAGACCCATGACTTATTCAATACAAATACCTTTCTTCCACAACATAAATATGGCAGCTGTACACATAGACCTTGCCATATGGAGTATACAGGAATCAAATAAACTGTTATCTGTGGAAAAAGGCATTGGAGAAGCCCAGTCTCATCAGTCAAAACAAGGCCACAAACTGACTGTAAAATGGACCATCAGTTGCTCATATGCAACTTCTAGCAGAAGAAAATTAAAACAAATCCATGAGAGCCAAAATACAACCTCGATAAATGTCCCATTGAATGACCTCAAGAACATCATATACAAAGAAAACAAAAGGCAGGAAAAGAAGAAAAGACCAAAATGGATGTCAGAAGAGACTCCGAAACTTGCTCTTGAATTGAATGGAGAGTAGCTAAAGCGAGTGGAAAAAATGATTAAATAGAAGAGCTGAACTGAAGGTTTCAAAGGGCAGCTCAAGAAGACAAACTGAAGTGTTGTAATGATGAAATATGCAGAGACCTGGAGTTAAAAAACCAAAAGGGAAGAACGTTCTTGGCATTTCTTAGGGTAAAAGAACTGGTGAAAAAAAAAATCAAGCTTCAGGGTGCAATATTTAAAGGTTCTGTGGGCAATGTATTGAATGATGCAGGACACAGCAAAAGAAGATGGAAGGTCTCCACAGAGTCACTGTACCAAAAAGAGGTAGCATATGTTCAGGAACCAATAATATTGATGGAGAAAGTCCAAGCTTGTACTGAGAGTATTGTTGAAAAACAAGGCTCCAGGGTTTGGAATACTCGTTGAGATATTTCAACAAATGGATGAAGTGCTGGGGCACTTACTCCTTTATGCCAAGAAATTTGAAACACAGCTACCTGGCCAGTTGACTACAAGAGATCTATATTTGTGCCCATTACAAAGAAAGGTGATCGATCAGAATGTGGAAATTATTGAGCATTATCCTTAATATCACTCACAAGTAAAATTTTGCTGGAAACTGCTTGACGTTATCTGGTAAGGTTGAAAACACATATAAACCCACTTGCCACTGAGTTGATTCTGACTCATAGTGACCCTATAGGACAGTGTAGAACTGCACCTGTAGGGTTTCCAGGGCTATAATTCTTCACAGAAGCAGACTGCCACATCTTTTTTCAGCAGAGTGGTTGGTGAGTTTGAACTACTGTACTTTTGTTTGGTAGCTGAGCACTTAAACATCGTACCACCAGGGCTTCTGAAAATACATATAGTAGGTCCAGTTCTGCCGGGGACAAATGAGAAATTTATGCACAAGATACCAACGTTACTGTTGTTATTATGTGCCTTCGAGTTGGACCTCACTCATGGCAAACTCTCCTTGGGTTTCCAAGGCGGTATCACTACAGAAATAGATTGGCCAAGCTTCCTTCCAAGGAGTGGCTGGTGGGTTTGAACTGCCAGGCTTCTAGTTAGTAGTCAAGTGCCTTAGGCACTATGCTACCAGCGCTTATATTTTTTCCAAATAAACAATCCAAATACCCAGTGGTAAATAAACTATACAGTAGTTAAAACTAATATTCTGTTTAACTGCATATGAATTTCAGTTTCAAAATAAAAAGTTGAAAAAAAATTCCAAAAATAATAAAGTTTAATGTTACAATTTGATTTAATTTTAGGAACACAAAGTTGAGTCAAAGGAAAACTATACAAAAATAAATGTAGTTCACTTCCACTCATACAAAGTTCAGAAACGGAAAGTGAAATTCTGTTGTTTAGGTTTGCAGTTGTTATTGGAAGAGCTGTACTGACCAGTAGGAAAAATATTTCCACAGTCAGTATATTGATTTCACATTGAGGCAGTCAGGATGTTAAGATCAGAGAGATTTATGAGCGACTTCTGGGATGCTAATAATACTCTTTTTTTTTTTTTTTTTTACCATTTGTGGTGGTTCCATGATGTTTGTTATAAAAATATTCATTATGTGTGTTGTCTGTACTTTTCCCTTTGAGATTATACAAAAATGGATCTTAGAGGAACTATTTAAAGAAAATATTAATATACCTTAAAGGAAATATGAAACAAAAACAGGTTGATAACAAATCAAGAACAGATGACATTGAAAGAACCAATTAGAGTTCCTAGAAATGGAGAAAGAAGTCATTGAAATAAAAACACAATACACAGAATAAACTATAGACTGATTGAAAGAAGCACATAGAAATTACTGGGAAATAGGAAAAGATAGGAGATATGTGAGATAGATCGGTAGATTCTGACATTAAGGTTACTCTTCCCTACTTTTCTTATATTAGAAGAATATAGATGCCATGTACATTTCAATAAAAAAAATGTTAATGACATTACATGGTAGTATGTAATTATGTATTATAAACAAAAGTAGTTGAACAACTTTAACAGCCCTTATAGTTTTTTTTTTTTTTAATTAATATGAGAAAAGTAAGGCTTAAAAGGCAGTGTTTTAAATAATATAAATTCACCTCCTGGGCCAAGAAAAATGTATTTTCTCCTCTGTGTTCTCTGAAAGGAACATTTTATTAACATTTTAAGTGTAGGTTCTATACATGTAACTATTAAAAAAGTATTTCCTTTAAATACTTTTTCTGCAAAATCAGGGATTATATATTAAAACTGTTTTTTCCTCCTTTCCAGAATATTGTCTTTAATTTCATAATGGAAATTATGATACAGTTCACAGAAAGGATACTGTATACTAATTTCGGGGGATGTGGACTTACCTATTTCTGTAAAGTGTATTTGTACCAAGGAGAGCATCTTTGTATAGTTATATAAAATCTTGGTGTCTTTATCTGGTTCATAATTATCTCATTTCTAGAGTCCAATAGATGTTTTCATCTAAAAAGTGTGTGTGTATGTGTGGTTTACATGCCATTGTCTTTAAGCTTATGAAAATATGCATATATGTTGCTTGTAAGGGTGCGAACATTTTCTTACTTGAAATGTATTTTTTAAATATTTTTAACAGTTGAACCCACTGTGAGCCTGATAAAAGGGCCAGATTCTTTAATTGATGGAGGAAATGAAACGGTAGCAGCCATTTGTATTGCAGCAACTGGAAAACCAGTTGCACATATTGATTGGGAAGGTGATCTTGGTGAAATGGAATCCACTACAACAACTTTTCCAAATGAAACTGCAACAATTGTCAGCCAGTACAAGCTGTTTCCAACCAGATTTGCTCGTGGAAGACGAATTACTTGTGTTGTAAAACATCCAGCCTTGGAAAAGGATATCCGATATTCTTTCATATTAGATATACAATGTAAGTACATAGTTAACATTTACTTTTTAAATGTAAGTAATGCATTTTATTTTAATTTTCTTTCTGTGTTATATTTATCAACATTTTTGTTTTGAATATTTAATACTCATATTCTTACACAGCTTTTCCTTGTTGGCTTTTTTAAAAATAATTTTTTACAGTTTTATAATTTGTTCATATTATCCTGGGGATTTTATTTAACCAGAACATTTTTTTTAAAATTAGTTCAGTAAAGATGAACATGACTTTAAGCTTGCTTTACAACTTGAAATTATTTAACCATGTCCTTTTTAGATCTTTAAAGTAGTTTAGATTTAAATGAATTGTGGGAATATTGTGTGGGAGTATAAAAAATGTACCTCACAGTATATAATACTTAGAGGCAAGCATCAGGTTCTTCATTTTCATTAATTCAGCTGTTAACTTTCATTGATGTTACCTATTGTGTTTTCAGTAAGAATCTTACATTTCCCTAAATACATTTTAATTAGATTGGAATCTGTATTTTTAAAAAATACCTTATTTCTAATCTGACTTTATTAATCAGATTATAAAATGATGCTTTTAAGAAATCAGTGAAATAATGACCAATGGCCCAACTTGGTTATATTTTTTTGTTAAGGGGTACTTTCCTGTGTGTGTATATGTATGTATATGTGTGTACATATGCGTGTTTGCACACTTACATCTTTTGTATAAAGATTTTCAGTATTTGGTTTATTCCTTGTTACTTTTGTAGCATTTAAAACTTTGAATACTAGAAGAAGTGATGATGCAGTTAGCTTCTATAATCATAAAAAAGCTAACAAAAATTATGCAGAATAGGAAAAGTATTTAGATTCTGCTGTCATTTCCATCCTTGGACATATTGTAAATTTAGACAGGTTGTTAAAGGAGGTGTTCTGTTTGTGGTTTCGTTGGTTTATTTTTTCATATAGCATGTTTAGAATTTTAAATTACACGTATGCATTATACTTGATGTCTTGGTTTCCAAAGCTAATTCCAAGGCTCTTTTTAAAACAATTATGGGCTTAAACTAGAGAGGCTATAGTTTGTGTTCCTGAATGCTGATACTATGTTTTCTCTGGAGAATCCAATTAAAGTTTTTCTTTTACCTTTTCCTACCTTGCTTTCACAACTCTTAAAACTTTTCTTTTCCTTGTAAAATTCAGAACCCAATTATAAGTACTATTAATATTTTTCTTCCCTGTGTTTAGTAATTGTTGAAATTTTCTTCAATTTATATTTGTAGTTATTAATCTTTTTATTTGCTTTAATGCAGTCCTATATCTATATAACCATGTCTCCCATTGTAAGTATTGACTCAGTCCTAAAATTGTTCTTAAAATTACAGAATAGTTTTTCTGTTTTAATTGGAGACTTATAAAACATAAACATATTTGAGGAAATAAGATCTTATAACCCAATTTCATATCTCAGTTTGAAGGTATTCATTAGGATGCTGCCACTTTCAGTTCAAACTTATAGAAACTATTCTTTCAGTAACGTTTTTCATTATTGATTGTAAGTTTCAAAAATTTGTTAATTCTTGGTATTTATAAAGAGGTAAACTTTTCTTTTTTCAAATTGCTAAGGTAGCTTTGCCTTAGTAAACGATTAATTTTCACTGTTTTTTTTTTTTTGGAATAATCTTTTCTTCTCAATAGGTCAGGCTTCCCTGTCAATGTTAAAGACTAACCTGGTCTCTCTGTACCCTTTACTCTAGCCTTGTATTTACCCATCTTACTATGTAACTCACAGAATGATGAGAGTCCTTTCACCAAGCCATTTGTAACACTTCGTTAAGAGAAGTCTTCATGAGTCCTGGACTCCATCCCTAACCTAAAGGCGTTTTCTATTACCTTTCCTTTTGCACCATATTTCTCTTCTTGGCCCTTATGACAAATTTCAGTGAAATGATTTTAAAATTTCATCTTCCCTGTTACTGTTATAAGCTTTACACATTGTTCTGGTTACCTAGTGCCACTCTGACAAAAATATACCATTTAACAAACAGGAGTTTATTGTCTTACAGTTCGGGAGGCTAGAAGTCTGAGTTCAAAGTGCCAGGCTCTAGGGCTGGGTAAGAGCCCCTTGACTTTGCGCTTCAGCTTTGCCTCTTGCTCCCGGCCCACTGAAGCTAGAGGCTTTTCTTCACTCACGCAGCTACTGGCTGCTGAGGCTAACAAGCCCAAGGTCCACAAATAAAATGGCACAGTCCCGATGTTACCAAACCACAAGGCAGGCCATTAATTCAAGTCCACTGTTAAGTCCCAAGGTCGGTAGAGCATGGCAGGCTGCTGAACGATGACACACCTACATGCAGGGTCCAAGCGTTCCAAATGCTAGAGACCATTCCCCAAGGCTTCTGCTTAAATACAGGAAGCAGACCACATTCCCTAAGGCAGCTACTTAGCTGCTCACAGTCGATTCCACCATGGAGTTGATTACCAGTCTCATCATGGGGAATACTTCATCCAGCTGCCTAGACATTCAACCAGGCCAAGCCAAGTTGACACACAAAGTGAACTACCACACAAATACAGAGTCTATATATATATATATCAAACACCTAAAATAGTACCTGGCACTTATTTAGAACTAAATAAAGTGACGGTTGAGTGAATTAGTAGTATTGGACTTGTAGTTTAAAGGCACGAGTTTACATTGCTGATGGCTAGGGATAACTCTGCTTTCAACTCGTTACATTACACATTTGCCACAAGACCTTGAGTGCACTGAATGGATAAAAGCTAATTTTTTAGTACAGTTGAGGTCCCAGGTAATTTATCTGAGATGTAAGTATGTAACATGAAAAAAATTGTGTCGTTATCTCTACATACCCTAAGAATATTAATTGTATTTTAGGGAATCTAATCTCTGTCATTCAGCTGATACCTTTTAGAGGATATTTCCTTTTATATGAAATGTTTCTGTAAAAACAGTTTTATATGGTGACATGCTGCCATGTTTGAGTATTGAGTTAAGTACTGTAATGTTTGCTTTTGTTCTTATATCTCTATGTCTTATAACAGGAGCTCTGGTAGCACAGTGCCTAAGGCACTTGACTGCTAACCAGAAGGCCGGTGGTTCAAACCCACCAGCCACTCCTTGGAAGGAAAGTTGGGCAATCTACTTCCGTAGTGATACTGCCTTGGAAACCCAAGGAGGGGTCGCTGTGAGTCGGGTCCAACTCCATGGCACATAACAACAACAACAGTGTATCTCATAATAGAACTCTTATATTTTGCTTTTGGTAATTATAGGTTTATTAATATGCCTACCTTCAGTGTCTAACTGGAACTGCGCATGCATATAGCTGCCCAGTGTTTGGATATTTATTTGATCATTCATTTACTCATTCTTTAAGTCAACTATATTTTTTGAATACTGTGCTCATTATAGAGCGCTGGTGGTACAGTGGCTAAGGGATTCAGCTACTAACCAAAAGGTCGACAGTTTCAACCCATCAGCTACTCTGGGAGAAAGATGAGGCAGTCTGCTCTATAAAGATTTACAACCTTAGAAACCCTATAGGGCAGTTCTACTCTGTCCCATAGGGTCACTATGAGTTAGAATTGACTCTAGCAGTCGGTTTCGTTTTTGGGTTTGGTCTTCAGCATTGGTTATATATGTTTAAAGTAAGAAAAAATGATTCTTGTTCTTCTGATACTGAATTGGTTATGTTAACACTTTCTCAGTGTGTATTACTTTTACCATGAGCAAAGAATAATTGTCTGTCATGTATTTACTTTATAGATGTTCCTGAAGTGTCAGTAACAGGGTATGATGGAAATTGGTTTATAGGAAGAAAAGGTGTTAACCTCAAGTGCAATGCTGATGCAAATCCACCCCCATTCAAATCTGTGTGGAGCAGGTGATGTTATATACTTAATTTGTTTTCTTTTTAATGTGATATTTAGATTTTTCTGATTATGACTTATTTGAATAAATAACTTATGAGATTATAAACCATTTTTTTAGTTTCCAGAAAATTAAAGGAATTAGAATTTTGGACCTAAAGTAGTGATGTGTAATAGGTAAAATAGTTGTAATAGGTAAGATACACACACACACACACACACGCATACACACACATATATATGTGTGTGTGTGTGTGTGTGTATAAGAGCTCTGGTGGCATAGTGCCTAAGGCATTTGACTGCTAACCAGAAGGCTGGTGGTTCAAACCCACCAGCCACACCTTGGAAGGAAGGGAAGGAAGGTTGGGCAATCTACTTCTGTAGAGATAAAGCCTTAGAAACCCTTGGAAACCCAAGGAGGGATCACTGTGAATTGGCTTTGACTTGATGGCAATGAGTTTGAGTTTGATTTATATATATGTATATATAAAGATTATAGTCTGCAGTATGGAGTACACCTCAACATAAAGAAAACAGAAATCTTCACAACTGGATCAATAAGCAGCATCACAATGAATGGCGAAAAGGTTGAAGTTGTCAGAGATTTCATATTACTTGGTACCACAGTCAATACCAGTGGAAGCAGCAGCATATTGCACTGGGCAAATCTGCTGCAAAAGACCTCTTTCGAGTTCTGAAGAGCAAAGATATCTCTTTGAAGACTAAGGTGCACCTAACCCCAGCCATGGTATTTTCAGTTGCCTCCTATGCATGTGAAAGCTGGACAGTGAATAAGGAAGACTGAAGAAGAGTTGATGCCTTTGAGTTGTGTTGGTGAAGAATACTGAAAGTGCCATGGACTGCCAGAAGAAGGAACAAATCTGTCTGGAAGAGGGGCAGCCGGAGTGCTCCTTGGAAGTGAGAATGTCCATACTTCGTCTTACTTACTTTGGTCATGTTCTCAGAAGGGACCATTCTCTGGAGAAGGGTATCATGCTTGGTATAGTGGAGTCAGTGAAAAAGGGGAAGACCCTCAAGTAGATGGATTGACACAGTGGCTGTAACAGTGGGCTCAGGTACAGCAAGTATTGTGAGGCTGAAGCAGAACCAGGTAGTGTTGCATTCTGTTGTACACAGGATCACTGAGTTGGAGCTGACTCTGTGGCACCTAACAACAGCAACAACAACAACAACAGTTCCTGCTCATTCTTATGTATTCTTTTTCTAGGAAAAGGTGTTTAACTTTTGAAAGCCTGTGCTTGCAAATATTTTTGTTCTAAACTCTTTTAAGAAGACTCTAAAAGATTTTGCTGACTTATTCTTCTGCTTACTACACTTGAGATTGCAGAACAACTTCATTCTCCCTGTTCTCTAGTGTTAATTTGCTATTTCTGCCTTTTCATTACTATTTCTTCTTACTCCTTTGTAATAACTTGTTTGTCTCTGCCTTAGTTTCTTAATGCTACTATAACAGAAATACAAGTGGGTGGCTTTAACAAACAAAAACTTATTTTCTTACAGTTGAAGAAGGCAGAAGTCCAGATTCAGAGATGCTTTCTTTAAAGGAAGGCTCTTTATGCTTACTCTGGGTAAAAACCCATGTCTCAGCTTCTCTAGTGTTTTTCTCATCATTCATTGTAGATTTCCATGTGGGATCTATCTTACCCCTATTCCTTCTTACTTGCTTCTGTGCCTAATCTGTTCTTTTATATTTCAGAAGTGATTTGTCTAAGACACACCCTGCATGATAAGTCCTAACTAACATAACAAAGAATCCCTATTCCCAAATGGGATTATATCCACAGGTCTAGGGATTAAGATTTACAACACATATTTTTTGGGAATACGATTCAATTCAGTTTATAGCAGTCTTCTTTCCCTACTGTGTACTTAGATCATTGAAAGCAGAGACCTAATCATACTCACCTCTGCATCTCAGCAATATCAGCAGAGTAGATTATAGCAAATAGTAAACTCCTTAAAATTAAATGAATAAAAAATGAACAATTTTGGAAATGAATGTAGCTCAGATTATAACAGTTGTGTGTCTCTGTTTACGGGACTTTATATCCTCTTAAGAAAACAGGATAAAGTAGCTTTTATGTGCTTTATAAAGAGTTTCAAAATGAAGACATATTTGTACTCTTAGGTTAGAAAGGTAATTTTTAGCACTATACTTAGTTCCATTGCAGTGAGTGGTTTTATGGTTCTTCTGTTATGTTATTGTTAGTTGCTTTCGAGTTAATTCCGACTCACAGCAACCTCATGTGTTACAGAGTAGGACTGCTGTATATGGTTTTCTTGGTTGTAATATAATCAAAGTATTTCGCTAGGACTTTTCTTCCTTGTACCACTGGGTGGGTTTGAACCAACAATCTTTAGCGGTTAAGCTCAAACTGTTTGTGCACCTTAGAGTTTTCTAAAACCAAAAATCAAACCCACTGCCATCAAATTGATTCCGACTCATAGTGATGCCTTTGGATTTCTAAGGCTGTAAATCTTTTTTTTTTTTTTTTTAATTTTTATTGTGATTTGGGTAAAAGTTTACAGAAGAAACGCACTTTCCATATAGCAGCTCACATACACTTTACTTTCTCTCATGACATTGACTACAATATCCCACAATGCAACAGCACCCCTCCCCCTTCCTCCCCATAGTTACTTCTTCTCTGTGTTCTTCCCTTCCATGCACTCCTGCCTCTGAGCTATCTCCCTGTGCATACACAGCCTTTCTATTCTCCCATGATCTCTCCAAGGAGTGTATCTACCTAATGTTAAATGTTTAGCTCATATGCCTGTCTTTTGTTTGGCTGGAAGACACAGGAGTGGTTCAATTCCAGAACTGAAGGGCAGCTAAGGGCCATAGTCTCAGGGGTTCCATCAGGGTCTATCAGACCAGCAAACCTACCCCCTCCCTTTTTTTTCCAAATGATTTTTTGTTCCACATTGTTCTCCTGCTCTATCCAGGATCTCCTACAGAGATTCTCCTCTGAGTGGTTGACACTGGTAGCCAAGCACCATCTATTGCTTGTGGTCTCATAGTCATATAGGCTGAGGATTGCGTGGTCTACCAGTCACTTGGACCAATTGTTTCCATGTGTCTTTGGTTTTCTTCATTCTTCTTTGCTCTGGACGAGGAGAGATCCGTTGTTGCATCTAGATGGCTGCTTGCAAGTTGTTAAGACCCCAGTAGCTACTTGCCAGAGTAGGATGTGGAAGAATGTTTTGTGTAGTATGTTCTGCCAGTTGAGCTTGATGTCCCCTGTGATTATGGTCCCAAATCCACAGGTCCAACTACTTGCTCCCTCTGGGTAGCTGGCTGTGGCAAAGAAGTAACTACAAATTTGCCCCTTGTCAGCTCTATTATATAGCTGGGAATTCTTACAGAACATACAGATATACTTGTAGAAACATTGTCTGCCAACCCTATACATGGTCTTGGGCATACTCCCCCCTGCATGGACATACCTAATAGTTCAGCCTGTGCACCCATCTATCCACCCATATATCAGTGTTTTCCCTCATTGACAGCACAGTACTGTATGTGCAGAAGGGTTCATCTTTGTTGTCTGTGCCTCCCATGGACCTCTCTATGTCTTCCTCTTCCTCAGTGTAACCATGTTGATCACTAACATTTGGTACCTTGTCCTTCTCTTCACTCAAATCAATACTTGTCTCTGCCTTTCTAATAGTCTTCCCTCCCCTCTCACCTCTGGTAACCAATAAAGAAAATTTCCTTCCATATATAAACCTTTCCTTCACTTTTTATAATAATGGAGTAATACAGTATTTACCCTTCTGTGATTGACTTATTTCGCTCAGCATAATGTCCTCCAAGTTCATCCACGTTACACAGTGTTTTGCCGATTCTACGTTTCTCTTTGGGGTTATATAGTATTCTGTTGTGCGTATGTACCATAGTTTGGTTATCTATTCTTCTATTGATGGGCAGCTAGGCTGTTTCCATCTTTTGGCTGTTGTAAATAGTGCTATGATGAGCGTGGACATGCATATATTTGTTCTTGTCTTGGCTCTCATTTCTTTAGGATAGATATTTAGTAATGGAATGGCTAGGTCAAATGGTATTTCTAATTCCAACTTTTTAAGGAATTGCTATAGTGCTTTCTACGGTCGTTGTATCATTTGACAGTTCCACCAGCAGGGTACGAGAGTCCCAGTCTCTCTGCATTCTCACCAGCATTTGTTATTTTCTGTTTTGTTGAACTTTGCTACTAATGCTGGGGCAAGATGGTATCTCATTGTTGTTTTAATTTGCATCTCTCTATGACTAATGATCAGGAGCATGTCTCCATGTGTTTGTTGGCTGCTTGAATATCCTGCTTGGTGAAGTCTATTCATGACTTCTGCTCATTTTTTAAAGTGGATTATTTGTCTTTCTGCTGTTTAGGTGTTGGAATTTTCTATAAATTCTAGAGATAATTCCCTTGTAAGACATGCCATTACCAAATATTTCTGCCTAGTCTGTAGGTTCTCTTTTGACTCTTTTAGAGAAATGTTTGAAAGCACATAAAAATTTAATTTTTGGAAGGTCCCATTCATCCTTGAGGAACTTTATAGTGTTAGTTTTCACATTTAAGTCTTTGATCCATCTGCAGTTAGTTTTTGTGTATGGTGTGAGGTACAGATCTTGTTTCATTTTTTTTTTTTGCAAATGGATGTCCAGTTTTGCCCACGCCATTTATTAAACATTCTCTTCCCCATTTAAAGGATTTTGGCCTTTTTTCAAAGATAACTTACCATAGGTTGATGGATCTATTTCTGTGTTCTCAATTCTATTCCATTGGTCTATGTGTCTGTCATTTTACCAATACCAGGCAGTTTTGACTGCTGTGGCTGTGTCGTAGGTTTAGGTCCTGAGAGTGTGAGATCTCCTACTTTGTTCTTGTTCAATAATGCTTTGCTTATCAAAAGTATCTTTCCTTTCCATATTAAGTTAGTGATTGGTTTTTCCATATCCTTAAGAATGTTGATGGGATCTGGATTGGCATTGCATTGAATGTATAGATTGCTTTGGGTAGAATTGACATTTTCAGAATATTCAATCTTCCTATCCACGAGCATGGTATGTTCTTCCATTTATGTAGATCTCTTATGATCCCTTGAAGTAGTCTTTTATAGTTTTCTTTGTGCATGTCTTTTGTGTCCCAGTAATATTTATTCCCAAGTATTTTATTTTTGGGCAGCTATTGTAAATGGTATTGATTTCCTTATTTCTTTTTCTTTCTGCTGGTGTAGACGAATCCAACTGATGTTTGGATGATGATCTTGTATCCTGCCATGATGCTAAATCTCTCAAATTAGTTCCAGTAGATTTTTGACAGAGTTTTGGGTTTTCTAGGTATAAGATCATATCATCAACAAATAGGGTTAATTTGACTTCTTCCTTACCAATTTGGATACCTTTGATTTCCCTTTCTTGCCTTGTTGCCTGGGCTAGGACTTGCAATACAGTGTTGCATAGAAGTGGTGATACAGGGCATCCTTGTATGGTTCCTGTTGGCAAGGGGAATGGTTTTAGTTTCTCTTCATTGAGAATAATGTTGGCTGTTGGGTTTGCATATATGCCCTTTTTTATATTGGAGAATGTTCCTTCTGTTCCTATTTTGCTGAGAGTTTTGCTCAGGAATGGGTATTGGATTTTATCACATGCCTTTTCTGCATTGATTAATATGATCATGTGGTCCTCTTCCTTTGTTTTATTTATGTGGTAGATGATATTGATTGCTTTTCTAATGTTGAACCATCCTTGCATACCTGATATGAACCCCACTTGGTCATAATGAATTATTTTTTTAATGTATTATTGGAGTCTGTTGGTTCAGATTTTGTTGAAGATTTTTGCATCTGTATTTATGAGGGATATTAGTCTGTAATTTTTTTTTTTTTTTTAGTGATGTGTTTGCCTGGTTTTGGTATCAAGGTTATGCTTGGTTCATAAAATGAATTTGGGAAGATTCTGTCCTTTTCTGTGTTTTGGAATATTTTGAGTAGGATTGGTGTCAGTTCTTCTCTGAATGTTTGGTAAAATTCTCTAATGAAACTGTCTGGGCCAGTCATTTTTTTGTTGGTGATTTTTTGAGGACCTGTTCAGTTTCTTCCTTTGTTATGGATGTGCTCACCTTTTCCACCTCAGTGTGTGTTAGTTTAGGTAAGTAGTGTGTTTCTAGAAATTTGTCCATTTTCTCCAGATTTTCAAATTTGTTATAGTTCTTCATAATATCCTGATATCATCCTTTTCATTTCAGTTGGTTCTGTTCTGATATTGCCCATTTCATTTCTTATTTGTGTTATTTGTATTCTCTCCCTCTTTTCCTTTGTTAAATTTGCCATTGGTTTGTCAATTTCATTAATCTTTTCAAAAAGCCAACTTCTGGTCTTGTTGATTTTTTCTGTTGTCTTTCTATTTTCTGTTTCATTGATTTCTGCTCGAATCCTTATCATTTCCTTTCTTCTGGTGACTGTAGGCTTTTCTTGCTATTCTTTTTCTAATTGTTGGAGATATTGGTTTAAAGTGTTGATTTTGGCTCTTCTTTTTTGATGTGTGCATTAAATGCTATAAATTGGCCTCTAATTACTGCTTTTGCTGTTTCCCAACGGTTTTGATATGTTGTGTTTTTGTTCTTGTTTGATTCAAGGAATTTTTGAATTTCAATTTTTATTTCTTCTCTTACCCAGTGTTTCTCACAGAGGGTGTTGTTCAGTTTCCATTTGTTTGCTCTTTTTCGATTGATCTTCCCATTGTTGAGTTCTAATTTGACAGCATTGTGATCTGAGAAGATCCTTTGCAGTATTTCAGTGTTTTACATTTATTAAGGCTTGCTTTATGGCCTAACATATGGTCTATCATGGAGAATGTTCCATGTGTACTGGAAAAGAATGTGTATTGTGCTGTTGTTGGGTGAAGTGCTCTGTAGATGTCTAAAAGGTCAAGTTGGTGGATTGTATGTATTATTTAGCTCTTCTGTGTCTTTGTTGAGTTACTTTCCAGTTCTGTCATTCATTGAAAGTGGTGTATTGAAGTCTCCTACTATAAGTGTGGAGTCCTCTATTTGCCTTTTCAACTCTTTTAAAGTCTGATTTGTGTATTTTGGGGCTCTTTTTTTTAGGTCCACAGATATTTATTATAGTTATATCTTCTTGTTCAATTGATTCTTTAATCATTATGTAATATCCTTCCTTGTCTCATATGGTGGTTTTTGTCTTAAAGTCAATTTGATCAGAAATTAATATTGCCACTCCTACTCTTTTTTGGTTGCCATTTGCTAGGTTTATCTTATTCCAGCCTTTGATTTTTAGTCTGTTTTTGTCTTTGTCTCTAAGTGTGTGTCTTGTAGAAAGCATATTGATGGGTTATGTTTTCTTATCCAGTCTGCAACTCTCTGTCTCTTGAGTGGTTCATTTAATCCATTGACATTCAGTGTAATTATCGACAAGTATGAATTCGTTGCTGTCATTTTGTTATGTGTTTTTTCATGGTGTTCCTGGTTTCTTTGTTTCGTATAGTTTTCTGGGCTGAGCTCATTATATTAATGAATTGTGTTATCATTTGCTTTGTTGCTGTTGTTTTAGAATATGCTAAGTATTTGTTTTTGTCCTCTTTTTTATTGTGATGTGAAGGTTTATTATTTTTGCTTGAGAATACCCTGTGATTTATAATTTTTTCCCTGTGTTTAGAACAGTTCAATCTATCTTGCAACTCTCTTGACTTCCTCACCATTTAGAAGTTCTGTAACTACACTGTTTTCCCCCTCATTTTGGTTTGTAGTTGTCCTCATTTGTCAATCGATGTCTCTGGTTCCCTGTTTACAATCTTGTAAGCTTAATTTATTTTGGATACGTCCATAGCTGTGTTGGTTTCTGGGTTATGCCATCTTGTATATTAATGGTCAGTTGTTGTTTGCTATTATTGGTTTTCTGTTCAAAGGACTCCCTTTAGTATCTCTTGTAAGGTTGATCTGGTTTTACAAAATTCCCTTAATTTCTGATTATCTGGAAATGTCCCAATTTCACAATCATATTTGAGGAACAGTTTTTCTGGGTATATAATTCTTGGTTGGAAACTTTTCTCTTTCAGGGTTTTATATATACCATCCTATTGCCTTCTCATCTGCATCGTTTCTGCTGAGAAATCAGAGCTTATTTGTATTGGTTGCCCTTTGTAGGTAACTTCGTTTTTTCCTTGCTCCTTTCGGGATTCTTTCTTTGTCTTTGGTTTTCTTGAGTTTGATGATAATATGTCTTGGTGATTGTCTTTTGGGGTCTCTCCTGCTTGGGGTACGTTGGATTCTTGAATGGATGTATTCTCATCTTTCATCATATCAGGGAGGTTCTTTTCTCAGAAATCTTGGCAATTTTCTCTGGTTTTCTTTTTCTCTTCTTGTTCTGAAATTCCGATTACACCTAGGTTACTCCTTTTGATTGTATCCCACATGAACCTTAGGCTTTTCTCATTTTGTTTTGATCTTTTTTCTGATTGATCCCTTTCCAAAGAAGTACTCAGGTATTTGTCTTCAGTCTCATTAATTCTGTCTTCCATTGTTTTGATTCTACTCCTTTGCCCTTTCATGTGTTATGTATTTCTGAAAATTTAGTATTAATCTTTTGGATTTCTGTCTGTAAATTCTGTATCGTTTCTGCTTTTTCACTTATTTTGTCCCTGTAATTTCTTCCAAAATTGTTCTAGGGTTTTGTCTTGTGTTTTCCTTAATTTTGTCAATGTTTCCTTAGTCTGTCTCTCAATCCTTTGAAAATACCTAAATATAATTTTTTAGAATTCCATGTCATGGAGTTTCAATGCTGCTTCTTCCTCAGGGATGTGTTCTGGGTCTGTATCCTGCTCCCTTGTTTCTACCACTTTATCTTCCTACTTTTGGTGGACTGTGATGGTCTGTTGTCTCTGAGGCATTGTGACATTGTTATATTTAGATCTCTTCTAACTGTTCATGAAGAGCAGTAAGGGTGTGTCAGGCTCTTCTTGGTGGTGATTTATTTCTAGCCAGTTGGTGGAGAAGGAAGTGATGGCTCTCACTCAGTAAGTGGAGCTGCAGGAGTTGCATTGTATGGGCACGGTTGCTGTCTCCTAGTCAGTTAGACAAAAACAATGATGGAAAAAACATCAAAAAGTAAAAGAAAGCGGAGAAATAACACACCACATAAACATACAGGAACAGTCACCAAAAAAAAAGGAAAAAAAAAAATAACCATGCAGTATCTGTGGTGGTGGCAATAAGACAAAAGAGGTAGAGTAGGAGAATAATGAAGAAAAAGTGGGAAAAGGCAAAAAGAAAAACCAGGAATGGGGTTAACTACAAGAAAGAGAAAAACATGGAAATCGGGAACAGGGAAGGGAGAAAAAGCTGCAAACTTGAACCTGGGAAGCGAAGAATAAAGAGTGATAATAAAAAGGATGAAAAAGAAATAATAATTTTAAAACAAATAAACTTAAAAAAAGAAAAAAACATCTGGATGGGGCAGGGCACTCAGGTTCCATCAGTGCACACAGACTGGGATGGAATTTCTGCCAGCCCAGACGGTAGATAGGAAAGAGGGCTAGCCACATCTCCAAGTCGCACCTCACCAAGAGGATGTGGGGTACAAGAGTAATGAGGGGAATATCGCACCTTTCCAATTGTTCATTTCTGGAATGTCCTTGCAGTTCCTGGCAAGTGGAGCCTATTCTTAGGTCCCTGGGATCTGAGAGAATGCTGTCCCTTTAAACATCTGAAACGTTGGAACTGCTTGTAAACATTCAGAATGTCTGTGTTCTCTGGACAGGCAAAAGTCCATGGCTCAGCCTGCCTCCTGCTTCAGTGCTTCTGCTTTTCTTCACCTGTA
>NW_006921771.1:2794246-2803989 GCF_000298275.1 Orycteropus afer afer
CATTTATAGGTTAATTTTTAAGTCCTTATACCACTTGGCAATATCTAAGCTTTTCATGCCATTACCATCTCTGACAGACTGCAACTCTATATATCTCCTTTTTTGGTATTTTCATCAGGTTCTTCTAGTAGTTGGAGTATAGTCCACTTCTTTAGCCTTCATTTCAAAGCTCAGGTCTCCAGGATTATTTCCTGTATCTGTATTAATTGGTTCCCCTTTTCTTTGTTGGAGAGGGTCTATGTAGTTTGTCTGCCTATTCCACCATCTTACCAAAACCCAAGGCTGTAAATCTTTATCGAAGTAGATTGCGTCATCTTCCTCCTGTGGAGCAGCTGGTGGATTTGAACTGGTGACCTGGTTAGCTGCTAAGTGCCTTATTCACACTATGCCACCAGACCTCCTTTAGTGTCTTATAAACTCACTGCCATTTAGTCGGATCCGACTTACAGTGACCCCTCCTTGGGTTTCTGAGGCAGTATCGCCACAGAAGTAGATTGTCCAACATTCCTTCCATGGAGTGCCTGGTGGGTTTTGAACCGCCAGCCTTCTCATTAGGAGTCATGTGCCCTAGGCTCTTTGCCACCAGAGTTCCCCAGTGTCTTATAGTGGGAATTTATTCCTAGTATAGTTTATAGTGATGAGTACACTAGGTAGGACCTTTTGGTCAGATTAATGTTGTTTTTAGGTGTCACCAAGTCGGTTCCAACTCATAAGCAATCCTATGTAAAACGGAATGAAACCTTGCCTGGTCCTGCACCTCCTCAGGCACCTTTTAAAAAGAGTTATTTTGATATCAAATTGTGGCTTATTTTGTAATTATAACAGATGCCCACCTTATAAACAAGATTATTTTATAAGATGACTTTTCTCAGTGCTTTATAAACTAACCATCTTTGGTTAGTTTTTGCTTAGTATTAAATGATGCTCAATGAATATTTTACAGAAGGTACTAAAACATTGTCATGTACTTAAAGGAGATGACTTCATTAAGAAAAATGTGTCTATATCATGAGTAGATCCACAATCCACTGACAATTATATTTGATATTGTGAATATATGTTCATATAATAAATTGTTCAGATTTTCCAGATTTCTGAATATAATTCTTTAAAATCACACATTCTTTTCTCCTCTTCCCTTCTAACTGTTGGTCTAGCTATACTTATGTGGATTGATATTTTGAAAATATGAATATCTTAAGTTTTATTAAGTCATCTTTATAAAAATGAAAGAATTATAATTTCTTATTATATGCTTTCATTTTGTAATGCATTACACCTAAAGGATACTAATTCTTTTCCTAATGTCTCAGAAGTATTATATCTTAATTTAAATAGCTATTGATGAGTATGTTTTGAAGATATTTAAAATAATTTCATATTTTTAAAAATCTAGGTTGGATGGACAGTGGCCTGATGGTTTATTGGCTTCAGATAATACTCTTCATTTTGTCCATCCATTGACTTTCAATCATTCTGGTGTTTATGTCTGTAAAGTGACCAATTCCCTTGGTCAAAGAAGTGATCAAAAGGTCATCTACATTTCGGGTAAGTTATTACCACTTTGCAAAATAAGGAGCTTGAATTGTTCCTGTAAAAATAATTACATCAATAACACTGTGGTCTAAGCTCTAATTTATATTTGTAAAGAAAAGGTTCCTTAATGTAAGATTTTCCAAGTAATCTAAAAGGGATATGATCAACTAATCCTATCTGAAATATGTAAGTAAAGTGGTGAGTCTTAAGGAGATGTCAAAATACCTATACAAGTTTAGACACATTTTAATACCTATACATATAATTTTTCTATTAAACTGTATTGAATATTCCTCCCTAGATAATATGCCTTTCTGAGTTCTTTTTTGTTCTATTGTTGTCTTTACAACGATAGCAAGCATTTGCTTTGGTGGTCTACTCTGTACCTGAGTGAGTATCTTATAAATAACATGAGGTATCAACTGTGATGTCTTGCTTATTAAATAACATTGTTTGTCATTTAGTATGAAACTGTACCATGTTCGAATCCTAGTGAAAATGTTTTAATGAAATACAATTTAAGATATTTCTTGTTGTCAGTCCTTAAGCCACAAAGAACTTAGACTTTTCACATTCCAGTTGTTTCACTGTGAATGTTTTTGTAATTTTACCAAGTATTAATTAGGACATACACAAAATATGAGTATATTTCAAGTAATAATATATTTTCCTGGAGGTCGATGTAAACTAAAACTAATTTATAATTACAGTGCTTATTTATAAAGATTATAAACTATTTTAAGCACTTCCTTATTGACTACTAGCAGTCTCATGTCTAACTCAGGGGAAAAAGGAAGAGAACTTTGAGGAATTCAGGTTTGTATAGTAATTATCTAATTGATAATTGAGATCTGAAACTAAATAAATTAGACTTCAGGGAAATTTGTGCTTGCTTAAATATTATACTCTCAGTCCTTACTTGGTCACTCAAACTAAGTGCCCGATAGTATTTTTCTTAATGCTTAACCACAGTTATGCTTACTTACCATATGTATGCTCGTATATTTACTTATTACCTACCCTCACACTTAAACCAAAAACTAACCAAACTCACTACCGTTGAGTTGATTTGAGTCATAGCGGCCCCTCCTTGGATTTCTAAGGCAGTATCTCAACAGAAATAGATTGCCCAGTCTTCCTTCTGAGGAGTGGCTGGTGGGTTTGAAACATCAGCCTTCTGATTAGCAGTCCAGTGCCTTAGGCACTGTGCCACCAGAGCCATTCATACTTGCTTTATTCACCACAGTATATCTAGCAGTTAGTGTCATGCCTGGTACACGTAGGGGCTTAAATATTATTGTTTACAAATCTTACAAGAAACTTAGAATTATATGCATCCTCAACTCTTTGTACCAGTAGCAGTGGTAGAAATAGGAACAAAATTATAAATATTAGTAAAATTAGCCTCTCTTTCTTAAAGGATTTTTATTAAAAAAGAAGAATAGATAAACCACAGGCAATGCATATTTACAGTGTAATTACTTAGGACTTCTTATTTTTTGTGTTACACAATTTGGTGTGGGGTATTCCTTGTAAATTTTAGGTTAAAATATAAGTAATCATGTAAATATTATGGCTCAGTTTGGGGATTCATATTTATTCCTCTAATGATACTCTAACTTTATATTTTTTTGGAACTTCTCAGTACTCCTGACTTGTGTGTCCAGTTGTCTACTAATGATCATTAACTCTATTTGTAACAATAATAAGTGTTTATAGTTTAACATATCCAAAACCAAGTTCCTGATCATGTCCTGCTCTTGTTACCAAACCTGCTCCTCTAGCAGTCTTCATCTTTTCTATTATGGTAGTTCCATCCTTACATTTACTATGGGTTACAACCCTTGAAGGTTATCTTTGATTTTACTTTTTCTTTCATAGTCCATCCAAACCAACAAACCATGTCAGCTCTGCCATTATGTTATATATGGAATCTTAACCAGTTCTACATCTCTTCCACTGCTGCTACTCTGGTCTAACGCATTAGCAACTCTTTCTCCATGCTCTTATAGCAGCCATTTTATTAATCTCTCTACTTTCAGTCTGTCTCCTTTTGATCTGTTATCAAATGAGCACTTGGTGTGATCCTGGCAGATCCATATCAGATCATGTCACTCTTCTCCCCAACACCTTCCTTGGGCTCTTTAAATCTTACACACATTGGAAACCAAGTCTTCATAGTGACTTACAAGGCTTTATACATGACTTGATTCCAGAACTTTTCTGATTTCATTTTTTCTTTATAGCCCTTGCTCATTCTTCTTGACCCACACTGTCCTCCTTGCTATTCTTTGGAACAGTCACATTCCTACCTTAGGGTCTTTGCATTTTCTGGAATGTTTTTCCACCAGATATCCTCGTAGTTCTTTCTCTCACTTCTTTTAGGTCTTTGGTCAAATACCAGCTATTCAGAGAGGTCTTCCTTTTTTCTTATGGTATATAAAATGGAAAACTCAATCTGCTCAGTTCACCTGTTTACTACTTTTTGTCCTCCTATGCATTATTTTTCTCTACAGAACTTACTGCCATGTGACATACTACATATTTTATTTATATGCTTTTCTGTTTACCCTCACTACAACAAAGTAGGGTTTTGGTCTGCTTTGATCATTGCTGTTTCTACCATCTGCAGTAATGGTTAGCACATGATAGAGCTCAATTAATTTTTATTGTCTGAATTAAGGAATTTGCTTAAGAGAAGAAAACAATCAGGAAAGAATTAAAAATCCAGAATCTGCTTTTATGTAGTGCTTTTTTTTGACGAGAGAACTAATATAACACTAGTGACAGACTTTACACAATTTCTTTATGTCTAACGTAAGTCTCATAAGACAGGCAATAATTCACAAAATATAAATGGTCTTTTTTCATTGTAACATATGAAAAGGGTACATACGAAGTTTTTTACCTCAGTATTAAATTTGGTATTTAAAAATTTCAAGGAAGATTTAAAAAATATTTGTAAGAGAGATGTGTGTTATGACCGGATATTAAAAGTTCTCAGAACAGAGTAGAATTAGCAACTCTGTTTAATGTATTGTTCTTAATTTTATTACACATTTCCAACTTTAGTAAACATACGATTTTGGACAATAGGTTGTTGATTTAAGATTGCAATATTCAACTTCAGTTATTAAATTGTACTGTTGTATTTTATCACTCTTAGAAGGTATAGTGGCTCTTTTTCCCAGTATTAACTGACTGCTGGAAATTTTGTTTTTCTAGTTTGCAATTGGTGTGTCTTTTCTATAGCTGGTATCTGTCACTTCTCTTTGACAATAGAAGAGTGTATTTGTATATATCAAATAAGTTCCTTCATGCCTCGATCTCATAAATAAAATATGTTTCTGTGGAAAACTTCAGTTTCAAATAATGCAGAATTTAGGATCCAGACGTAATAGAAACTTAAGAATCCTCACTTACTTAGCATTCTTTAAATTTTTTAAATTCACAGATCTTACATGTTTAAAAATCCCATATAAATTCTAAAAGAAAAAGAAGTGCATAAATCTGTTTAATTTTGTTAACACAGTAATTGTTAGACTAAAATAGACCTTATAGCTGTAAGGGTCTTACTGGGTTTTTTGTTTCCCTGTTTGGCAGAAATTATTAACTATAAAAAAAAAAATTATATGGTTCTTCATTTAGGTGAGGAGAACTCAGAGTTTGCTAGTTGATTACACCCGTTATACACTCCTTTATCACACATGCAGCAAAGAATATAAAAAATAATGTCTGACTGAAAAATGAATGCTATTAGGAAGTATTTTAAATCATGATAATTGCCTAAATAGCTAACTATTGTTTATTATACAGTAGTCCTCTTGCTTCCTTACATGAACCATGAGTCACACTGTAATTATCTTAGAGCAGTGTAAGAACTAGAAAACATGAATAAATGTCATATGTGCATTGTCATATGTCCATTGCTCAAAATACAAAAAAGTATTTTGCAGTAAAACCTGCAAAAGCTAGAACCTGTGTAAGCTGGAAACCTATTAGAGAATATTTTCCACTTCTGGAAAGTAATAGAATAGTGGTAACACTATACCCTGTCAAAGGTGGAAAACTTGAGAAACCTAGAAAAACAAGGCAGTCTTGTTAAGTTCTGGCTCTCACAGGTTTCACTGTATTGGTAATAGTCCCTTTCATGGAGTAATAATTCTGAAATTAACCTTATTAATATTGAGATTATGAGGAGGAGGATGGGAGATTGGTTGAAAAATTGTTAGGACCACTGAAAATTAAATATTAAGGTTTTAAAAATTAAGGTTTTAATTTTTTTTTTTTTTTGGTGGTGTAGTCTTTATTTTAAATTAGGTTTTCTGGAAACTGTATTTTGTTAAATTTGAGTGAAAGGCACAGTAGGCGTCCATTGATGTTCATATAAAGGACTTTGCAAACATGTTAAAAGTGTCATTGATTCTGCTTACCCCTTTTTAAAGATGTTGTTAACTGCCGTCGAGTCATTTCTGACTCATAGCAACCCCATGCACAGCAGAATGAAACACTGCCCAATCCCGCGCCAGCCCCACAATCCCTGCTATACTTGAGCCCGTCATCGCAGCCACCGTGTCAATCCATCTCATTGAAGGCCTCCCCCTCTTTCGTTGACCCTCCACCCTACCAAGCATGACATCCTTCTCCCGGGAATGGTCCCTTCTGACAACATGACCAAAATAGGTGAGACAAAGTCTGGCCATTCTTGCTTCCAAGGAGCATTCTGGCTACACTTCCTCCAGGACAGATCTGTTAGTTCTTTTAGCAGTCCATTGTACTTTCAGCATTCTTCGCCAGCACCACAACTCAAAAGCATCAACTCTTCTTCGGTCTTCCTTATTCATTGTCCAGCTCTCACATGCATACGAGGCGACTGGAAATAACATGGCTTGTGTCAGGCGCACCTTAGTCCTCAATGAGATAACCTTGCTCCTCAGCACTTGAAACAGTTCCTTCGCAGTTGACTTTCCCAATGCTACACATCGTCTAATGCCCTGACTGCTGCTTCCGTTGGCATCAATTGTAGAACCAAGCAACATGAATTCTTTGACAACCTCAATTTTTAAAGATACTTAGTAATAATGTGTAGTTGTAGCTTATACTCATTGAAAGCTCAGGTGGATTTGGTGGTCTTAGAAAATTAGCGTTTTGTTAAAACCTACTTGTTGTTGTTATGTGCTGTAGAGTCGGACACGACTCATAGCGACCCCTCCTTATGTTTCCGAGGCAGTTTCACAACGGAAGTAGAGTGCCCCATCTTCCTTCTGAGGAGTGGCTGGTGGGTTTGATCCTCCAGCCTTCTGGTTAGCAGTCAAGTGCCTTAGGCACTGTGCTAAAACCTACTAGAAACTCTTTTGAAGTCTTTAAAACACAAAAATGTGTGAATTATAAATAATTCCTTAGGTGATGTGTTTTTTTTATTTGGCTAGTCCATGCTGATGCCAGTTAATTGTAATATTTTTTCTTTTAGTATCATTGTAAAAATGAGATTTAATACTTAAAAATTGGACTTCTCTATTACTCCTCCTCACCAAGTACATTTGTTATCTTAATGATGATTTAATTTTAATCTATTTCTTAATACCCTTGTTCTGTGAAGTTAGAGTATACGAAGCTTTACTACTTCTCTACTAGAAATGATCCTACAACTCCATGGTTTTCTTCAGATTGAATTTATTCAGCTAGTGATTGCCCTCTCACAAATTAAAGCTCATTTCCTTGATTTACTTATACTCTCATAATTAATATTCACTTCAACATGCTTGATAGGATTACCTGTAATACCAGTTTAAACTTATATAGGAAATTAGTTATGCTGTACTTGTTAAATTTTATACTGTACTTGCTAAATTTTTACCACATTCTATACATATGGCATTCCGTGATGAAACCTGTTTAAGTAAGTATTTTTCTTCAGCTTGTAATATTAGAATAACTTACCCCATGTAGTTTTAGTATTTTTCTAACAATCATTTTTTTAAAAGCTCTATTAGTACCACTCATTTAAAAAGTAATTATAGGAGATTACCATTTGGGTCATTTATTTTTACCTGTGAAGAAATTCACGATTTTTTAACTCATCCTTTCCTCAAACTCTATAATTTTGTGTTACATAACTTTGAAATATCACTTAATTGATAATTAACCAATCTTCAATTTTTGCTATTTATGTTTAGTTGCTTTTTAATATTAATGGCTATTTACTCTGTAATCTAATGGCAATAAACAGGATCATTTGCATCTAATATTTAAATATTAGAATGTTCTCTCTAAAATATTAGTTACTCTTTTTGAGACTCTGTCATAAAACAATAATATTAAATTTTGCAAAATGTGTTTGAAATTCCTTAATTTCTTAAATGTTTACATATCTTACCCATGGGGTAATAAATGTAATGAGGACATTTTTTCTAATACTTTATAATGTGTTTTTATTTTGTCTTTATCTATTAGTGTCATCTGATAATAGCCTTTCTGGCTAACACAGTTTAAACATAATACTCTTTATTTTTTTTTAATTATTAAATAATGATGTGTACTACATGTTTTTTTTTTAAAAATAGAAGAGTTCTCTTTATTTTAGAAAAATATTTTTGAGAGAATTATTAAACCAGCAGCTTATACTGTGCCCACTTAACAAGAATCTATAGTTTTTCATTCTTTTAAAGATAAGTTCAGATCTTGAAAAAATAAACCATATTAGATAAATAGATAGATATTAAGAAAATGTACCTTGTTAGTTTAATTCTTTCATTTTCTTTCCTTGTGCTACTGGCTAGTAAATGTACTTTTAAATTACTTGATTTAATTCAATTTTTTGATATAATAATTAAGCCAACTTTATATAAGACACTTAAATAGTACTTATCATTTAATATATATATATATATATATGTATATATGTGTGTGTGTATATATATATGTATGTGTATGTATGTGTATGTATATGTGTGTGTGTGTGTGTGTGTGTGTGTGTGTATATATATATATATATATTTATATATATATTCTTTTCCCTGGAGTAAATATCATGCCTTAAGCTTGGAATAGAATAATTTAGGATTTACACCATAAGTAATTTTTCATTTCTTTCACTTCATTGGTAACTGACTAAGTGTCAGTTTTGTTGTTTTTTTATATACTACATTCTAATCTTAATCAAATTAAGAATGAAAAACTATTGTTACTGTGAATATATATTCATTAACTGTGCTGTCTTTTCAACTTGCTACTGAATCAGCCTGCATTGACATTCTTTGCCTTTCTGTGTCTTGTCTATCTTTACTGTTTCCATTAGATCCTCCTACTACTACCACCCTTCAGCCTACAATTCAATGGCATCCCTCAACTGCTGACATCGAGGATCTAGCAACAGAACCTAAAAAATTGCCTTTCCCATTGTCAACTTTGGCAACCATTAAGGATGACACAATTGGCACGATCATTGCTAGTGTAGTGGGTGGGGCTCTCTTCATAGTACTTGTAAGTGTTTTGGCTGGAATATTCTGCTATAGGAGAAGACGGACGTTTCGTGGAGACTACTTTGCCAAGAACTACATTCCACCATCAGATATGCAAAAAGAATCACAAATAGATGTTCTTCAACAAGATGAGCTTGACTCTTACCCAGACAGTGTGAAAAAAGAAAATAAAAATCCAGTGAACAATCTAATACGTAAAGACTATTTAGAAGAACCTGAAAAAACTCAGTGGAACAATGTAGAAAATCTCACTAGGTTTGAAAGACCAATGGATTATTATGAAGATCTAAAAATGGGAATGAAGTTCGTCAGTGATGAACATTATGACGAAAATGAAGATGATTTAGTTTCACATGTTGATGGTTCAGTAATTTCAAGGAGGGAGTGGTATGTTTAGCAACCACTAAATGTGACTTCACCATATACAATGTTTCATTCATACTAGTTGATCATTTTCAGATTGTTCATACTTTTTCTTGAGGAAGAATAAGCTTTTTCAGGTTGATTTTCAAGCTTTTTATATTCTAATCTGAGAAATGAAAATGTAAAATCTGGGTTAATGTATCTGAGCTGCTTTACAATTTTTTTCAATGCTGTACTACTGTCTCAAGATTTAAATTTTAATGCAGAGTACTTTATTGGTCTGTGGCACACAGGTAAGAAGGAAATGTCAACATAAAATGTATGACTTTTTGGTACAAAAATTAAAAAAAAAAAAAAAAAAAG
>NW_006921771.1:2804089-2815226 GCF_000298275.1 Orycteropus afer afer
ATGGTGAGATATTCAAGACAATTGCAAGATAGAATGGACTATTGTAAACTTGGGAAGAAAATTATAAATATATATCACAGGGTAACCTCAAAGAAAAATGATAAACCTTCACATCAAAATTAAAAAGAGGACCAGCACAAATATTTAGCAAATACTAAAACAATAGCAAGAACAGAAGTGATAACATGATTCATAAACAACATAAGCTCAGCACAGAAAATTATATGCGGCAAAGAAATCTGCAATACCACGCAAAAACACATAACAAAATGACAGCAAGAAATTCATACTTGTTGATAATTACACTGAATGTCAATGGATTAAATGCACCACTCAAGAAATGGAGAGTTGCAGACTGGATAAGAAAACATAACCCTTCAATATACTGCCTACAAGAGACACACATTAGAGACAAAGATAAAAATAGACTAAAAATCAAAGATTGGATAAAGATTTATCAAGCAAATGGCAATCAAAAAAGAGGAATGACAATATTAATTTCTGATAAAATATACTTTAATTCAAAAACCACCATAAGATACAGGAAGGACATTTATATAATGACTAAAGGATCAATTGACCAAGAGGACATAACCATGAAAAAATATCTATGCACCCAACAAAAGAACCCCAAAATACATATTTCAGACTTTAAAAGAATTGAGAAGACAAATAGATGATTCCACAGTCATAGTAAGAGACTTTAATACACCACTTTCAATGAAAGATAGAGAAACTGGAAAGTAACTCAACAAAGAAGCAGAAGATCTAAACAATACAGTTCACCAACTTGACCATAAAGACATTTACAGAGCATTTCACCCAAAAACAGCACAACATACATTCTTTTCCGGTGCATATTTAACATTCTCTAGGTTAGATTGTGTGTTAGGCTGCAAAGCAAACCTTAATAAATTTAAAAACTTTGAAATACTTCAAAGCATCTTCTCAGATCACAGTGTGATAAAATTAGAAATGAACAAGAGGAACATCAATAGAAAAAGAACAAACCCACGGAAACTGAATAACAACCTCCTTGAAAATATCTGGGTAATAGAAGAAATAAAAAATGAAATTTTAAAAATTCCTTGCATCAAAGGAGAATGGAAACACAACATAACAAAATTTTGGGGACATAGCAAAAGCTGTCATGAGAGACCAATTTATAGCAATATATACACAAATCAAAAAAGAAGAGAGAGCCAAAATAAACACCTTAATGCAACATCTCCAACAACCAGAAAAAGAGCAGCAAAAAAAAAAAAAAAAATGACATGAACAGATATATGTACACTTATGTTCACTGCAGTTTTATTCTTATTAGAAAAAAAAAAAAAAAAAAGGAAACTACCTTGGCATTGTGTATTAAATGTTTACCTAAGACTATAATCTCAAGTATAATGTTTGTTAAACATATACCTCTCTAAATTTATCACCACTAAATGATACTGCATCAAAATTGACTATAAATCTAATTCAAGAAATGTTTATATATATATTTTTAGTATAAAATACTCAACCTGATGGAACATCTTTCCTTTTCAAATATTATTTTCTAAGTTTCTATACAAATGGAATCTCTTTACCTCTGCATTTTAATGAGCCTTGCCATAATTACTGTACAGTGGCTTTTTAAAGATATTTTGTTGCACTAAAACTGTGGTAGTAAACTCAGTGAACATGATATGTGGAAGAGCATATTAACTGATCAATATTTTTGTCCAAAGTCCATATAAGAGTAATAAAATACATATCTTTTAACATGATAATTACTACAATTATTTTCATCTCTGGAAGAGAATTCTTGTATTGTCATGTGAATATGGATTTTGGTACATTAAGTAATAATTGTCTTATGTTTTTAAAATGCTTTATGTCCTGAACATAAGAATAATAATGAAAGATGGTACACAGTTAAATTCAGTGCAGAGAAAGCATTTCAGAATGTGGAAATACAAGTAAATTAGCATTGAGATAGCAGTTTTACAAATGAGACATTTCAGCCAAAAATATATACAAATAATTTTCTAGACCATCTTGTTTTTAGTCATTTAATGTTGATGTTGTTCAAACGGGTAAATGTGCAGAAAAAAATTTAGAAAAAACTTGGAAATTTTGGATTTAACTAGATAAATCTGAATTATAGAAACAATTGGTAATACTTTCTGATGGATATTGGCAAACCATCCCTTTTTTTGCTCCTAAATGTATGTATGCATTTCAAGATTTTTGTTTGTCCAATTAAAACTGGAAACATATCATGAGGTTTTTTGTTTTTGTTTTACATAATTCATTGAGTATATTCTTTCTAGGAACTTTGTATCTAAATCATCAAATTTAGGATAATTGCTTCTACAGTGGAATCCTGTGATAGTGTAATAATAATAGCACTATTTTGAAGCCTAAAAAATGTTTTTTCTATATATGATTCACTTGAATAAAGGACTGTTAGCATCGCCTTAGGTGTTTTGTAGGAAGTTAGAATTATAAATAAATTATTTTGTTAATGAAAAAGCAAAGTAGGTATTTTTTACTTTCCCAATCCCCCACCCCCACCCACATGTACCCCATCAAATTAAAAAAAAAGTTTTAGAAATGTCGAAGAAACTGTTAGAATTATGCAAATAGTGAAAGCATAATTCTAAATTATTATAAACTATAGTTCCCTGAATTTTAATAATTTTTGAATGAAAAATTTACTTTTCCCATCCAATTAGTACAAGACTAATATCAGGGTAAGGATTACAGTTAAGTAATGTTCATTGGTAATTTGTAAAAAGTATCTAGTTTTTAATACATTTAACCATTGATTTATAAATACTGAATTTATAATCATGGAAGAAAATTTTTCTTGATAATACACTGTAATTGAAGCAACTTTATTTTTTTATTTAAATGTCAGTGATGATTGTGGCCACAAGAACATGGGTCTAAAATTTCTTGCCATGGAAGTGTAAATTTGTGACTTTTTCCTCCAAAGCTTCATTTTTAGAACAATGGTTTGAAATGGTGTATGAATCTAAGCAGAATAATCACATTTAGGGTACTATATAAATCTCAGCTTGCATATAGTCTGAAAGAAATTAGCAATGTATTTCAAAAACTGTATTTCAGAAATATAAATACCGAATTATAAAATATGAACTTGCATTTACGTTGTAGCCCTTTGAGATTAGAGTTCTTTTTCCAGGGAGAGGGTAACATGAGAAACTAGGAGGTTTGATATACTCTATATCTTAACCAATCTAAATCATTGGGTAGCAAAAAAGGTTTCAGAATTTTGAGAATCTCATACTAGTGCTTGAGACTTTCTGAAGCATTTCACTGTTTCTTAGAACTTTGTTTACTGTACATAGAAACCTATTTGTAAACATGAATAGTCATATGAAATAAACATTTTTGTTAAATTAATTTTTGAATACCAGTGATGTGTAAAGCTAATTTAATTTATTGGTATATATGAAAATCATATTATCTTTTTGGCCATTGGTTTTTTTTTCTTGTGCTTTAAACCATTTTTGTATTCATTTTAAGATTTTTTCATATTGTTTAAAATACATCAATAATACAATGAAATCTATGCAACTCTTATTTTATTCCTATCATTTTTATTAAAATACATTGAAGCTACTTTTCTTGGTTAAGGGTTAACTTTAAAAGGTGATATTTGAGAAATAACTATAGTTAAAAGATAAATTTTACTAAGTGCCTAATAGGTTTCTATTTTATATATGTTTAATATTAAACCATTAAGATTTTTCAGTTGGAAGTATTGATTTTGATAGTCATGTATAAAGAAGTTTTATAAGGTACCTGTGGTTAAATGTTTTCCGCAGGAGCTGTATGAAGAATGGTATATAAGCACAAAAAGAAGTAAGAGAAATGTAGCCATTTTATGTGCTAAAACATCTGAGTTTAATATTCTTTTTGGTAAATACTGCTAAAGTAAAGCGTATGAACAAGTAAGAGGTTGTTATTGTATGGAAATAATATAAAACGTAAGGAAGAAATGCTACTCATATTGAAGTTTTTAATTCTAATGGAGTTAGAGACTGCAGATTGAATGGCTGTTCCTATCTACTTGTTAATAAGATCTTTAAATTGTTAATTGTAATTTTTTTTAACCAAGTTATATGGTAAAGGGTAGCCCCAGTTGTCATGTGACAAATCTTTAAAGTCTTTAAAAGATTCTCTGGAGGCGTGTTTCTATAATGAGCCTATATGGCTCTATATTCTTTGTTCTGTGATATTTGCTGGAGTTTGTGTGGCTGTATGTAAGAGTTTTCTTTATTTTAATGATATTTTGTGGAAATTAGAAAGCTGTTTTATTTGTGTTCCCAAACAAGATTATAATACCAGGTTATGGATACGGTTAAGTAAAGTTTGAAAGAGCTGGTAAATTGGCATGATAGAATTTTAAAATTTGATTTTAATTAAGTGTTTAATCCCTGTTTCACCTATATATCATGAATAACATTCTCCACAGCTATGAATTCTTTTGCCTTTGTAGTCTAGCATTTAAAATCACATTTTAAATATTTTCGCTATGATTTTGGCTTAGGTCAAATTTAATACCTTGTTTTTCACTCTTGAACTAACGTACTTCCTAAGATCTTTCTTGAACTGACACTTAGTGTTCTTCACCTACGAGTTACTTTAATTAGAAATTCCATTGTTTTGAATCATTTATAAATCATCTCTGTATTTTATTTTAGACATTTTAAATTTAAATTATGATGTGTTTTCTAAATGCTAAATTATTTTAGAGCAATCAACAGATAGTCTTTTTTGGACTGTATTAAATTTGATCCCTTGTATAACAATATTGTAGGAATAAAGGTTAACTTTCCATGAGAATTCAAGGATGAAGGAATCTTTGAAATAGTTACACAGTACACAGACTACTAATTTTTTTATTGCTTTCTTTCTGTTTATATTTTTCTATTCTAGTCAAGTGCATTTAAAAAAAATTCTAGTTTGAATTGAGTAGTGATAGGTTTCCATCAAGAGCTTGAAACTAAACATTGGTTACAAAACTTGCTGTATATACTCCTACCAGAGGTCATTTTTTTTTCTTGAACCTTGATAATTGTTATTCATGTTCATTTCTAGAAGGATACAATAGGATACAGTTTTGGGATAAGTCTTATTTAATTGCTGCTATTTGGTCTGGCTGATTGCTATGGATGGAGCAGAATGATAATGAACTTTAATAGAATAACTTTAAAATATACATAATCCTCAAAACTTCAGAATAATTCAAGGCCTAATTTATTTACATGCATAATATTTCTAAATTGACATCTTAGAATACCTAATTACACAGTCCCAGGAGAAATATCTTGACGAAAACCTGATCTTGAAGGGAAGATATGACCTAGATCTAGATGCTTTGGCCTCTAAAAACCCAAACTTTTTATAATGGAAAATTGTAAACATAAAAAGGACAGAACATGCATCTATCACCCAGTGTCAATTGTTACTAATTCATGGCCAGTCTTGTTTCATTTAAACTCTACCACCCACTTAATCCCTCTTGCTGCTACTTCCTCTAAATATCCATGTGAGGCTCTGAAAGCCACAGAAATTATTTTGTATAGATAACCACAGTACCATTATTACTTTAAAAGTTAATTGTAATTTCTTAAGTGAGTGTTTGAATTTCCAGTCATATTTTTTACTGTTTGTTTTAATCAGGATCGAAATGTGGCACATTGGTAATGAGTTTGGAATTCTTTTTAATCTGAATTCCCCATTATTCCCTTGAATTTTGTTTTTTAAAGAAATTGTTTTCATTTGTCCTGCAGGTTTCTCAGTTTGGATTTTCCAATTCCATCCTCATAATGCATCTCTCTGTATTTCCTGGAAATTGGTAGCGGTGTCTAGAGCCTTTACAATTCACATTTAACTTTTCTGGCAAAATTGCTTCGTAACTGATGGTCTTCTTTTTCCATCAGAAGCTACTTAATGTCTGCTTTGTCTTTTATATAGTGGCCATTTGATACTCAGTGCCTAGATATATTAACAGGAACATACTCAGTGTCTGTATCTATTTACTATTCTTTTAACATACCATATGCTTTGACATTTGAATAGTTACGCTTCTCCCTTTACCCGGAATTCCCTTTCATCTCTTCTGTACTGGGATACTAGTCCATATTCAAGACCCAGCTCAAATGATAGCTTTGTGACCCATTCCTTTCCATTTTGGAGCTAATGATTACTGCCCATATCCTTTTTTTTCACCTCATATCTGCCATAACTTTACATTTTATTGTACTTATTTAACTACTTCAAATCAATGATCTTCAAACTCTCTTGATTGTACTTGTCAGTGAAAAATTAATTGCTTCTAATATGTATATAAGTCTATAAAATATATACCCCTTACTACAGCAGTTTGCTACAAATTAAACATTCAAAAATAATTTTTTTTTTTTAATGTTAACATTTTTTCTCATGAAAACATTTTAATCAGAAAAACATGTTTGAATGTGCTTCATTTGTTTTAATCTTCGTTTTATATTTTGTGATTTGGTAATTCAAAAGTGTGATTCCAAGCTCCGTGTATTTTGATACTTGGTTTTTAGGTGTTACTAAACTAAATTGTGACCTCTCAAAAACAAGTAGATTCAAAGGGAAGAAGTACACTGTTGGAGAACTTAACAGTTTTCATCCCATCCACTATTTTTAGAGGTTGTCTTCATGGTCAAGATGTTTAGTTTTAATGTCTAGGTGGTGCTTATGGTTAAGTGCTTGACGAGATGAAAGGCTGGCAGTTTGAACTCACCCAGAGGCACTTCTGAAAACAGCCCTGGTGATCTGCTTCTGAAAGAGGTAACAGCCTTGAAAATTTGGGAGCAGTTCTACTCTGCTTGCATGGAGTCATCTTGAGTCAGGATTGACTTGAAGGCAATTTAACAATAATACAAATACCTCACTTTCACATTAGTTTATATTTCAGGCACAATATAGACTAAATGTGAGATTTATCATAAATTAATAGGATTTGATTTTTTTTTTTTTTACACTTGTCACATTTGATTCGCTTGCCTTGGTTTTACTTCATAATGTAAGTGATAACATTCTTGGATCAAGAGTAAGATGTTCATATTACCAGGATTTTAGTTGATTTTTGGGGGGGGGGTTTGTAATTATTTGTGCCTGCATTACTAATTTGATCTTAATTCTGCACATTCTTTGTAGAAATGACATTTACTAGAAATAAATGCTTACTAATATATAACATAGAGATTAGCACTGGTAACTTCCACTAGATTCACATGTCACATGTTCACCTGTTGCTCATGGCACTCATGCAATTTCTCCTTTAAATTTAGATTATTAGTTATTCAAATGAGCACACATAAATCATAGTGTATCCAAGATTCTGAATATGCTGAAAAGTTATAACCAAGTAAGTGTGTAATGTTTTTATTTGATTCAGTTGAGAAACTATCCCACTATTCTCTTCCAATAGGGTCTCATGAATGGCTTGTGTGTGTTAGGTTACCACTGCCTATCCATGTATTATATACTAATACAACATTTATTTTCATTGAATATCTTTATTATTATTGGGTATAATATCTTTATTATTATAGTATAATACTATATCTTTATTATTATAGTATTTCTTACCATACTTTATTAGGTCCTCTGTATTTCATAATTTCTTGTCATCCCACCCTAGGAATTTTATTTTCTGAGGAAAGCATCTGCATAAAATGCATCTTTGCATTGCTAGCACTCAGGCAATGGCCTGGCACACAGCCAAAAAACCAAACCCATTGCCTACAAGTTGATTCTGACTACTAGTGACCCTCTAGGACAGAGTAAAACTGCCCCATAGACTTTCCAAGGCTGTGCATCTTGATGGAAGCAGACTGCCTTATCTTTCTCCAGTGGAATGGGTGGTAGGTTAGAGCCTTTGACTTTTTTGGTTAGCAGTTGAGTACTTAACCATTGTACCTCCAGACACATGTTAAGTTATTAGTAATTTGTTGAATGACAGCCTCAGAATGAGCTGACCCAAATGAAGCACTTTTACTATAAAGTAGTTAGAAATATTTAGAACATCAAGACTTAATGTCACATAGAGAAGTTAAGTGTTTAAGGAGGTAAGGTAGCATTATTTAACGAGGGGAGGAAATGGTAATGCCATGATTTATGGTAGCAAATAAAAGGTGAGAAGATAATTTCGTAGACCATCATATTAACCTGTGTGTCATGTAATGTGATTACTGAAGTTTTGGCCAAATGAAGGAAGAAAGAAAAGGTACAAAAAATAATGTCATTACAACTTGGTGTTTGAATGTAAATGTAAAAAGGGACTGTGGACTTCTGTTTGTTGTTATGTGCTTTCGAGTCAGACCCAACTCATCGCAACCCCTCCTTGGGTTTCCGAGGCAGTATCACTATGGAAGTACATCACCCAACCTTCCTTCTGGGGAGTGGCTGGTGGGTTAGAACCGCCAGCCTTCTAGTTAGCAGTCAAGTGCCTTAGGCACTATGCTAGTCCTACTTAATTGATTTTATATTGCTGTAGTCAGAACTTTAGTATATAGAATAGTATTTAATTTTTTAAAAATTGTCATGTTTCAGATGCACACTTTTTGAATGCCTTTCACACTTCATTCATGTCACAGTGATCATAAAAGAGGAGCAAAACTTTTCTTTTATATAGGTATTTTCAAAAACTGCTGAAAGTTACTCCTTATTAATTTTTTCAAGTATGATTTTTAACTGGTATTTGAACTTTTTTCCCTAAGAAGACATGTATAATATCTTTAATTATGGGCAGTACACTTTTATTGTATTGGAGAATGCTTTTTTTTTTTTTTTTTTGGAAATGGGTTTGCAATGAATGTGGATTACTATAGTTGTTGTGGTAACAGTAAACTGTCCCTTTTGACACGTACACTAGTCTCTTAATGCTAAATATTTTAACTGTTTTGTCTGTTTTTTGGTGCTTGTAACGGTGTAAGATTTAGCAGAACATTTCCTTATATGATGGTAAGGTTGCTTCATTTCAGCTACTTAGTATTTGAAAATAATTATACATTCTTGGATCAAGAGTAAGATGTTCATATGGTAAATTGGCATGATAGAATTTTAAAATTTGATTTTAATTAAGTGTTTAATCCCTGTTTCACCTATATATCATGAATAACATTCTCCACAGCTATGAATTCTTTTGCCTTTGTAGTCTAGCATTTAAAATCACATTTTAAATATTTTCGCTATGATTTTGGCTTAGGTCAAATTTAATACCTTGTTTTTCACTCTTGAACTAACGTACTTCCTAAGATCTTTCTTGAACTGACACTTAGTGTTCTTCACCTACGAGTTACTTTAATTAGAAATTCCATTGTTTTGAATCATTTATAAATCATCTCTGTATTTTATTTTAGACATTTTAAATTTAAATTATGATGTGTTTTCTAAATGCTAAATTATTTTAGAGCAATCAACAGATAGTCTTTTTTGGACTGTATTAAATTTGATCCCTTGTATAACAATATTGTAGGAATAAAGGTTAACTTTCCATGAGAATTCAAGGATGAAGGAATCTTTGAAATAGTTACACAGTACACAGACTACTAATTTTTTTATTGCTTTCTTTCTGTTTATATTTTTCTATTCTAGTCAAGTGCATTTAAAAAAAATTCTAGTTTGAATTGAGTAGTGATAGGTTTCCATCAAGAGCTTGAAACTAAACATTGGTTACAAAACTTGCTGTATATACTCCTACCAGAGGTCATTTTTTTTTCTTGAACCTTGATAATTGTTATTCATGTTCATTTCTAGAAGGATACAATAGGATACAGTTTTGGGATAAGTCTTATTTAATTGCTGCTATTTGGTCTGGCTGATTGCTATGGATGGAGCAGAATGATAATGAACTTTAATAGAATAACTTTAAAATATACATAATCCTCAAAACTTCAGAATAATTCAAGGCCTAATTTATTTACATGCATAATATTTCTAAATTGACATCTTAGAATACCTAATTACACAGTCCCAGGAGAAATATCTTGACGAAAACCTGATCTTGAAGGGAAGATATGACCTAGATCTAGATGCTTTGGCCTCTAAAAACCCAAACTTTTTATAATGGAAAATTGTAAACATAAAAAGGACAGAACATGCATCTATCACCCAGTGTCAATTGTTACTAATTCATGGCCAGTCTTGTTTCATTTAAACTCTACCACCCACTTAATCCCTCTTGCTGCTACTTCCTCTAAATATCCATGTGAGGCTCTGAAAGCCACAGAAATTATTTTGTATAGATAACCACAGTACCATTATTACTTTAAAAGTTAATTGTAATTTCTTAAGTGAGTGTTTGAATTTCCAGTCATATTTTTTACTGTTTGTTTTAATCAGGATCGAAATGTGGCACATTGGTAATGAGTTTGGAATTCTTTTTAATCTGAATTCCCCATTATTCCCTTGAATTTTGTTTTTTAAAGAAATTGTTTTCATTTGTCCTGCAGGTTTCTCAGTTTGGATTTTCCAATTCCATCCTCATAATGCATCTCTCTGTATTTCCTGGAAATTGGTAGCGGTGTCTAGAGCCTTTACAATTCACATTTAACTTTTCTGGCAAAATTGCTTCGTAACTGATGGTCTTCTTTTTCCATCAGAAGCTACTTAATGTCTGCTTTGTCTTTTATATAGTGGCCATTTGATACTCAGTGCCTAGATATATTAACAGGAACATACTCAGTGTCTGTATCTATTTACTATTCTTTTAACATACCATATGCTTTGACATTTGAATAGTTACGCTTCTCCCTTTACCCGGAATTCCCTTTCATCTCTTCTGTACTGGGATACTAGTCCATATTCAAGACCCAGCTCAAATGATAGCTTTGTGACCCATTCCTTTCCATTTTGGAGCTAATGATTACTGCCCATATCCTTTTTTTTCACCTCATATCTGCCATAACTTTACATTTTATTGTACTTATTTAACTACTTCAAATCAATGATCTTCAAACTCTCTTGATTGTACTTGTCAGTGAAAAATTAATTGCTTCTAATATGTATATAAGTCTATAAAATATATACCCCTTACTACAGCAGTTTGCTACAAATTAAACATTCAAAAATAATTTTTTTTTTT
>NW_006921771.1:2815326-2816581 GCF_000298275.1 Orycteropus afer afer
TCTTAATGGTTTTCTAGGAATTTAGAGTCCTTGTAATATATATGTATTTATGTGGGCGTGGATGCATGTCGGGGGCAGTGTTGTGGCTGAATTCTCAGTTTTCATTAGAGTACTTTGACTTGAATGCAAAAGATTTCAGTTCTTCCTTTGGGTTTGGTAGTATTCACCTGCTTTAAAAATATTTCATCTTTTTCCTCTCATTTAATGGAAGAATCAAAAGGAAATCTGGAATATGTCACGTGTAAATTAACATGCAGATTCTAATATATTAACAATCAATTTACCTATATAGAGTAGATTATCCAATTGGTAAGTGGATTCATACCTCGATTGGTTGGTTGTTTTGCCCCCAGTTGCTTATTTTGATACTTGGTAGCATGTCCTGATACTAAGAAGAGGTGTGCAGAAAAGAGAAATATGAATAAAGAATGAGTAGAACCAGGTGAAAAAAAAGATGCCTAAATTAAGACAGAAGAAAGTTGTGGTAGAAATATAATCAACTCTCAATTACAGAATCCTGGAACTAAACATTATAAGACTAATGGGGAAGATTAATTGGATAAGTAGATCATAATTTAAATGTTTAATATTTACTTCACCAGCCACTTCTCGGAAGGAAGATGGGGCAATCTACTTCCATAGTGATACTGCTTCGGAAACCCAAGGAGGGGTCACTATGAGTCGGGTCCGACTCAACAGCACATAACGACAACAATATTTACTTACACTTGGGACTTATTTTAGAGTATTGAAAATAGTAACTATTTAGAATTGGAAACTAAGAAAATAAAATTCTACCTAATTATATATATATATATATGTATATATATATATATATATATATATATATATAACTTACAAAGCACTACCAAATTTTAAATTATTTCCAAGATGAAGAACTTTCTTGGAGAAGATGTGAAGTTATGATGGTCTGGAGGCTGAAAATCTTAATTGGGGTTATGCATATTCTAAGAGTGACCTGATTTTTTAAAAAAGAAGATTTGCAAGCAGTACTATAAATATATTTGTTATATTAGAATAAGGATACACATTTAAATTCTGCACCCTTGGGCAAAAATGATAGGGCTGCTTTATCCTATAGCAAAGAAAAATTTTGCGTTAAAGGGAGACTTTTAGGAACACTAATGTGGAGTATGAGCTCTGGTAGCATAGTGCCTAAGGCACTTGGCTGCTAACCAGAAGGCTGCGGTTCAAACCCACCAGCCACTCCTTGGAAGGAAGGTTGGGCAATCCT
>NW_006921771.1:2816681-2827578 GCF_000298275.1 Orycteropus afer afer
GAAACCCAAGGAGGGGTCGCTATGAGTCCGGGCTGACTCGACGGCAAATAACAACAACAACAATGTGGAGTAAGTTTGTATTAGAGACTATTACATTTTTTTTTTTTTTTTTTGGTATGGTTTTGGTCAAATTAGATAAAACTTGGTGGGTTTCAACTGGCCTATTGTTAGAAACTGACCACAGTCATATTCTTCATAGCAATGTCCAGTGGTTAAAGCTGTGATTCAGATGGTGGGAAAAATGACAGTATAGGGAGAAACTACCCCTAAGTTATCTCAAATATCTTTACATTTATGACAGCAGAGCAATATTTGTCTCACTGGGCTTCCATTTTTTTCTCATCAAAGACATACAGGTAGTCTCTAATTTATGATGTATTCAAGTTACAAAGAACGGCACTTATTACTACTTAAAAAAAAAAAAAAAAAGTACCGCAGTAGTTAAAGCATTCAGCTAGTTTGGCTACTAAACCGAAAGGTTGCGGTTTCAAACCATGGGAGAAAGATAGAGCAGTCTGTTTCCATAAAGATTTACAGCCTTGGAAACAATATGGGACAGTTCTACTTCTTACAGGGTCACTGTGGGTTGGAATCGACTCGACAGTAATGAGTTTGGTTTTTAGGGTATTGTTAGTAATATATGCTAACTATATATTAGTATAATATATATAGTCATATATACTACCTATAGTTTTGCAGCATGTAATTTTCTGATACTATTCTCAGATATTCACTCTAAGATGTTCAGTGTTATGATTTACTATTAAGAACATTGCTATATATAGCAGACTGTGCAAACTTGTAAAGGTACTCAACTTTTGTCAGAACCCAGTTCGAGTCAGCAGAGTGGAACCTGTTGTAAATTGGGGGACTGCCTATATTCAGATGGAGATACTAGGGAATAGAGAAATGAGCAATAACAGCAAGGTAAAGCAGGCATACATTGGCAAATGGGAATAATACTCTGAATAATTTATATTGTTTTAAAATAATTGTTTATGCACTACTTTTATGAACTCAATAATTGTGTATTCAGTATTTGAAAAGTTACTGAAATGGGTGATTTGCACTCATAGGTGGAAGATTTTTAATCCGGAATGAGCCTAATAAAATGACCTATTGCTGAATAAACTCGGGATTCTTACTGGATTAAATTAGGTCAATGAAAGAATACTTTACTTCCTTCCCAATTACAAAATTTTCTTTAGCTATGAAACACCATGACTCAAAATAAAAACAGTTGCCAAATATGCCAAATAGTATGATGGTAAGTAGGCAAAGCATATTTCAAATCTGTGGTTCAATGATAGTGCTTTAATTTAATTTAAATTTGCTGTATCTATCTCCCAACAACAAATGGAACTATTTTAGAGTATATGTGAATATACCAATTTAAGTGAAAACTAGGAGCTCTTCATTACCATATGTTGTTGTGTGCCCTCCAATCGAACCCAACTCCTAGTGACCCGTCCTTGGGTTTCTGGAGTGGTATCACTATGAAAGTAGATTGCCCAACCCTCCTTCCGAGGAGTGGCTGGTGGGTTTGAACCACCAGCCTTGTGGTTAGCAGTCAAGTGCCTTAGGCACTATGCTACCAGAGTTCCCTCATTACCATATACAAACAAACAAACAAACAAAAAAAACCCAAATTCACTGCTGTGGAGTCCTTTTCCTCGTAAGGACCTCTCCTTGGGTTTCCAAGGCAGTGTCTCTGGAAGTAGATGGCCCAATCTTCCTTCCAAGGAGTGGCTGGTAGGTTTGACTGCCAACCTTCTGGTTAAGAAATCTTCATTACCATATAGGGGACACAAAAGAGGAGTCTACTTTAAATGTTGAAAAGAAAAGTTTCTTTCCCAATAAAGGCATAGGGTGGAGAACTTCTACCCTGCCCCAACTCTGCTTTGCTTCACCCAGTGTTCTCTACTAATTGATTGAATTGATTGCATGATCTTGGGTCAATTACTTCCCTTTAGAACTTCAGTATCTCCATCTGTAAAATGGTATTTTCAATATATTATTAGACAAAATCATGCATATGAAAGCAATTTATAACATGCATCATCCCACAAAAAAATTAATGGATTAATGTGGTTAAAATTTTCAAAACAATATTTACCCATAAGGATCAAAGGTTTTGCTCTATCCCCTAATACTTATATTTGAAAACATGTACTTAATTTGTAATACAGGTAGTCCTGAGTTAATATAAGCCACTTTTAATGACTTTCCTTTTTTTTTTCTTTTTGGACATCTTATCAGTAATAGGTAACACATAAAATGTTGTAGCATGTAATTTGGTGATGTTATCATTCTAATGCCAATTCCCAAAGACAAAATTCAGAGTTATAAAAATGCTGATAAAATAATAATGAAAACTAAATTAAAGTATTTGACTTACATCAGAACCAAGTTAATGACGGAGTCATTGGAAAGGGATCCCTTTACCTGTATACTATACATAATGTATGTAATATATTGTCTCAATTTGTAATAAAAATGTAATAATTTGTAGATTCCCTTATTTGGTAATTCATAGAATAGACTAACCCTTACTTTTAAAAAATTGTGTGAAATGTTAACTGCTTAATACGTTTTTTGAATCCTTCCTTTAAAATTTTGTGGTGCAAGTTGGGAAAGAGAAGTTGGTATTCAGAAATTATGTAGGATATGTATGGCCAGGATATAGGGAAGAATTTCCATTTAATTTTTAAAGTGTGCTTTGTATTAAGTGTATGTTAGCTAAGAGAATTTTTCTACAAGTACTGTTTTAATAATAACATGCCTATTTTAAAACATTTAAAAATTTTAGTTGTAAGTTTTTTACTATATTTATTTGGTCTCGGATATATTCTTTTTACAGTTGAAGGATTTTAGTTTCTTTAGTACAGAGTTTCTTTTATATTTTAATAAACTAGAAATGGTAAATGTCTATTGGTATGCTCTATTAAGGACTATTGTTTTTATCACCTCTTAGAGTAAAATACAAAATTATTTTTCATTTATTATCTTTTCTCTTCTAGAAATCTTTGCCTATAGGGAATACATTCACTCCTTGCTCTCTGACTGGGGCTATTCTTTTCATAATTTGAAGAAAAAAAAAGCAAAGCTAGGGTGCTGAGGTGACTTTTTAACATGGACAGAGGCCATTAGTAGTGTTACTAAAACTAATGAATCAATCAAATCTGGGTACTACTCTTCAAATGGTCTTTGCACATTGTAGAAATTGACACACAATTTTGAGAACTCAAATTGTTTGAAAGGTCTAATTTTTGTTACTTTGCAGATATTCCATTTAAGCAGACCTCTTCTGTAGCTGTAGCTGGAGCAGTAATTGGAGCTGTCCTTGCCCTTTTCATCATTGCTATCTTTGTGACTGTGCTGCTGACTCCTGGGAAAAAGAGACCATCCTATCTTGACAAAGTGTAGGTAACTTTTTTCCTGTGTTCAACTATGAATAGTCATTATACACTAGTCTTTATATGTACCTTTACATCTACTCATACGTAAAAGTGCCTGAGGGATGGAAGTAATGCCAGATGACTGGTTTCTTAAGAACATCCAAAATGCAGCTTAGGAAAAACAGTGTCAAGGGGCTGCCAGAGACAAATAAATTGGACACCTTTTCACCTACAGCATATTAGACATCTTTCCAGATGACATGATGTCTTGCCTTTGGAATAGAAAGTCAGGTCTTTGATGAAGTAGGAGTTGAAAGATAGATATAAGAATATCTTAGAAGTTTAGTTGCTTCAGTTTGTGTATGCCTGTTTTACTATAGAGAGAACTTTACTTTTAACAGCCAAAAGTTACTGAATATATTGACTTTTAAAGCTTATTCCTTAAAGATGAAAAATACTTGATTTTGGTGAATTATAAATGTACATCTTTTTATTTAAAGGGAAGAAAATGTATTGACCCAATCATTGAGGTAGTATTATAAAGCAGAAGTTGAATCTTGATGTACATCAAAAGACCTATGTTCCAAGTTAATTCCATCAACAACTTTGTTGAATGATCTGTGAAATGTGAACATTACTTTTCCTACTTTCTCATATGGTTGTGATGAAGATAGAATAAGATAATGCCATTTTATGAACTGTGAAATTGTATATAAATGGCATTACTTACTGTGTTTTAAACATTGAAAACTTTAAAAAGTTAACTTTTTTTCAGTCTTTGAAAGTTAAATGGAAATATAAGAGACAAACATATAGGTTAGTTAATATATTAGTATGAGGAAAATATTATCAAAACAATGAGAGCTTCGATTTTCTCCCAACCCCGTTTTTGGCTGTATGTGGCAATCACAACTTTTAACCTTTTTAATGCAGGATTGACCTTCCACCCACACATAAACCACCACCTGTGTATGAAGACAGATCCCCCCCTATGCCTCAAAAAGACCTGCATCAGGTATGTGTTCATAAGTATACTTAAAAGAGTATACAACACAGTTCAAAATACTAAGTCCTTTATATTTCTTATTTCAGAATGTCATTTTACTTTAAATACTGCCTTGTTCTTATTGTTAAGTGCCATCAAGTTGGTTCGACTTAACAGCAAATCTATGTGAAACAGAACAAAACACTGCCAAGTCCTGTACCATCCTCACAATTGTGGCTTTGAGTTTATTGTTGCATCTACTATGTCAGTCTGTCTCTTTGAGGATCTTTCTCTTTTTTGCTGACTCTTTACCAAGCATGATGTTCTTCTTCAACAACTAGTTCCTCTTGATTACATATCTGAAGTACTGGAGACAAAGTCTCACCATCCTTGCTTCTAATGAGCGTTCTGGCTGTACTTCTTCCAAGACAGATTTATTTGTTCATAATTCAAATGCATTAATTTTTCTTTGGTCTTCCTTATTCATTGTCCAAATTTCACGTGCATATAAAGTGACTGAAAATACCATGGTTTGGGTCAGGCACACTTTAGTCCTCAAGGTGACATCTTTGCTTTTTAACACTTGAGAGAGGTCTTTCCCACCAGATTTGCCCACTGCTCTACATTGTTTCATTTTTTGACTGCTGCTTTCATGGGCATTGATTGTGGATACAAGTAAAATGAAATCCTTGACAACTTCAATCTTTACTTCATTTATCATGATGTTGCTTATTAGTCCAGTTGTGAGGATTTTTGTATTCTTTATGTTGATAAGTAATCTTTGATCTTCATCAGTAAGTGCTTCAAATCCTCTTCCATCAAGCAAAGTTGTGTCATCTAGAAATCACAGGTTGTTGATGAGTATTCTTCTAATCCTGATGCCATGTTCTTTTCATATAGTTCAAGTTCTTGTATTATTTCCTCAGCCCACAGATTAAATAAATAAGGTGAAAAGATACAACTCTGACACATACCTTTCCTGATTTTGAACCATGTGATATCCCCTTGTTCTCTTTAAACAATTAAGTTTTCTGGAATTCTTGCTCTTCACAATGGTATCCATAATTTTTTATGATCCACACAGATACCTTTGTATAGTCAATAAAAGACACATAAATACCTTTCTGGTATTCTCTGCTTTCAGCCAAGATCCATCTAACATCAGCAACGATATCACTTGTTTCACATTCTCTTCTGAATGTGGCTTGAATTTCTAGCACTTCCCTGTCAATGTACTGCAGCAACCCTTTTTGAATTATCTTAAGCATAATTTTACTTGTGTATAATATTAATGATATTATTCCACAATTTCTGCATTCCATTGGATTACCTTTCTTTGGAATAGGCACAGATATGGTTCTCTTCCAGCCATTTTTCAAATTTCTTGGCATAGCCAAGTGAGAACTTCCAGCATTACATCCATTTGTTGAAACATCTCAGTTGTTATCTGTCAGTTCCTGGAGCCTTGTTTTTTGCTAATTCCTTCAGTGCGATGGGCTCAAGTATAGCAAGGATTGTGAGGATAATGTGCCACTGGGCAGTGTTTCATTCTGTTGCACATGTGGTTGCTGACTTGGAGCCAACCCGACAGCAACCTAACAACAACGGCAAGAATAACTCAATGCAGCTTGGACTTCTTCCTTCAGTGTCATTGGTTTTTGATCATATGCTACCTCTTGAAATGGTTGAACATTGACTTATTCTTTTTGGTATAGTGATTGTGTATCTTATTTCCATCTTTTAGTAGTTTCTGTATCATTCAATTTTTGCCCGTAGAATCCTTAAATATCACAACTTGAGGCTTTCTTCAATTTTTTTCTTCAGTTCTTTCAGCTTGAGAAATGCTGAATGCATTCTTCCCTTTTGCTTTGCTAACTCCAGGTCTTTATACATTTCATTATACTTTACTTTGTCTTCTTGAGCAACCCATTGAACTCTTCTGTTCAGCTCTTTTACTTCATCATTTCTTCTATTCACTTTAGCTACTCTTTGTTCAAGATCTAGTTGCAGAGTCTCTTCTGACATCCCTTTCAGTCTTTTTCTTTTCTGTCTTTTTAATGACCTTTTGCTTTCTTCATATGTGATGTCCCTAATGTCATCCCACAACTTCTCTGGTCTTCAGTCATTAAATGCACCAAATGTGTTCTTGAGATGGTCTCTAAATTTAGGTGGGATGTTGTCAAGGTTTATTTTGCTTCCTGTCAACTTGTTTTAATTTTCTTCGGCTTCAAGTAGAATTTGCTTATGATAAATTGATGGTCTGTTCTGCAGTCGGCCACTGGCCTTGTTTATGTTGTTGAAAAAGCTTTTTGCAATGAGTAAATTATTGGTCTTTCAAAATTCTGTCATGCAGTATTGCATGACATTTCTATCACCAAGACCTTATTTTCCAACTACCAATCCTTCTTTGTTTCCAGCTTTCACATTCCAATCACTAGTAATTTCAGCATGTCTTGATTGCATGTTTGATCAATTTAAGACTACAGAACTTGTTAAAAATCTCCAGTTTCTTCAACTTTGGTATTACCAATTGGTGCATAAATTCGATTATTAGTCATATCAGCTGGTCTTCCTTTCAGGCGTATAGATATTATCCTATCATTGATAACCATTGAACTTAAGAATAGATCTTGAAATGTTCTTTTTGACAGTTCATGTGATGTCATTCCTCTTCAATTTGTCATTTCAAGCATAGTATATGATTCTCTGAATCAGAATGACCAATACCAGTCCATTTCAGCTTGCTAACATGAGGATATCATTCTTCAAGCATTCCATTTCATTTTTGACAACTTCCAGTTTTCCATATATATATATATATATATATATATATATATATATATATATATATATATATATATATATATAAAGAAAACTCACTGCTGTTGAGTTGGATCCGACTCGTACTTACCCCTCCTTGGTTTCCAAGGTGATATCACTACAGAAGTAGATTGCCCAATCTTCCTTCTGAGGAGTGGCTGTAAGGTTTGAAACTCCAGCCTTCTAGTTAGAAGTCAAATGCCTTAGGCACTATGCCACCAGAGCTCCTATTTATAAAATATAGTGCACAAAATACAAATACTGTGAGCACTTTTTAGATAGGTGTCATATTGCTGATCCAAATAGCTGTATTGATAATTCCATAATAGTATATTGAAACCTATTTCCCTCGCCAAATGTGTCTTATACAAAGGTTAAGGTTTTATATAATCAAAATCTCTTTGTCTTTTTCTGTGTAGTTTCTGGAAGTTGTATCTTGCTTAGATTCAGTTTTGGGATTTTTTAGAACATTATTGGTGATTTTATTTATTTTATTTTATTAATTTCATTCTTGTCAGTAAAATCAATTGGTTATATAACTTATGTAATATTTTCAAATTTAATCTTTAAAAAGGCTTGTGAGAATAATTATTTGGCTCTTTTCATGTGTCCTGGGTTTTAGTTAAGAAAATATGATTGCTATGTATGTAGATGCTACTAAATAAACACAAAAGTAAGGTTTTTCCTTGGATGATTTTAGCTGTCATTGTACATACTACAAGTTTTAGTATCATTGGAGCCAAAGAAACTTCCTGGATAAATCTATTTTGAAGTAGGAATTTTGAAGCACATGATGAAATTACTTGTTGATTAGATTCATTTGAATTATGGTAAATTGCATAATGAAAGTCCTGAACATGTATGAAGAGGAAGAATTATGTAGAAAAGTAATGGAAGATACTTGAGTAAGAACAGTGATGGGAGAGCGCCTGCAATGGGTAACAAACATTGGCCTTTGGGAGTCAGAGGCTATTTAGTAGTATTGTGACTTCTTCTTCCACTGTAAAATTAAGTAGTTGAAAAAACATTGATTGTTTCTGTTCTTTCCATAAAACTCTGATTCCATAAAATTCTAAGTGTCAGTTAACCAGTTGCCATAGAATTGATTCTGACTAATGGTGACTCCATGTAGAACTGTGAAAGGAACTGTGCTCTCTCAGGTTTTTGTTGGCCGATTTTTCATAAGCAGATTGCCAAACTTTACTTTTAAGACATCTCTGGGTAGATTTGAGCCAGCAGTCTTTTGGTTAGCAACAGAGCATATTAACTGTTTATACCACCCAGGGACTAAGGGTCAACTGGTTGCTACCATTTTGCTCAGGAGAATCAGAAATTGAATTGGAGGTGAAAGTATTATTAATTCTATAAAGCATTTAGGAATAATTTAGACTAAAATCATTATCCATCAGTAAGATAATCTGTTATGAGTCATGCATTTAATGTCATATATTAATTATAAGGTTATTTGTTTTTTAATTAATGTTGTGGTTTCAAAATGCAAAATACATAGTAACTATTTCCTGTTTTACCAAGCAATCTGTGTGTAATTACTGTTAATTAGATTCATGCAATGATAGCAAGTTATAATAATAAATGCCTTAGTATTGTTCCACTTCACTGGATAACTTGTCAACTGTAGGCTCATGAGGTAATTCCTACTTGAAGTCATTAGTTATTAGCCCTCCCAGCTAGGCCTGGTGACTTAAGGTCTCATACTCCCAATGCTATCTTGGCTTTAAGGAAGAGATTCTCACTTTTTAAATTCCATCAGTGCTTTCCCTTTGAGAAAGCACCAAAAAGAAACAGTTCCTCACCACCTGTATTGGTCCACCCTGCTTCTGCGTTGCATTTGTGTTTAGAGTGTCAAAATTCATCCCTGAGAATTTTCCCTCTGAATATTAGTTAGTGAGTAGAGTGAGACCTGGTATCATAGAGAGGTAATTTCCTTGAGTGGAAACTGTTATAAAACAGCAGAAAAGATGCATAAAGGAGTATATACATCCTTGCTTCAGGAAAACAACAAGGAATGTCTTCCTGAAGGCATAGGGTACTATAAGAAATACCAACAGCTTGTCATGTTATTACTATTTGGGAAACAAATAGTAACTCATGACATTAAAAATTATTTAACCCTTTTATTGTGTTATATACATAACATTGCACAAATAAGAAATAACTATATTATCAATGTGGAAAGAAGAATCGAGTACTATGGAAGTTTATAAACTGTGAAAGCCTTCTTTCACTTCTCCTTCCTCAAAATATCTCCACTGTTATGAATTTAAATATTCTCCCAGACTTTTTCACAAATTTACTTCCTTGCATCCATCATTCATCTTTATTATCTACAGATAGTGTTTTAAAGAACATAAATAGGATTGTGGAATATATATTGTTCTAGGAATTGGCTTTCCCACTTAATAGTTCTTCCGGTATAGAACAGTAGTTTTCAGACTGCCAATGGTAGCCACCTTATCAAAATCCTGTGGGTCATTAAAAATGAAAACAATTGCCAGTCTACTAAATCAGAATCTTTGTAGTGGGTCATGATAGGCATTTTACCAGCTCACAAGGTATATTTAAATGCACATTGTAACTATTGTTATATCTTCTATCTCATTCTTAGTATTCTATAGCTTTGATATATCACAAATTATCTAATAATTTTCCTAAGTTGTTTCTAATTTTTTTCTATCATAACAATTACTGCAATGAGGGTACTTTTTTTACTTCAATGTACACAAGTATTTATAAAATATATATGCCAAGAAATAAAATGTGAACATTTTTTTAGCTAGGTGCCATATTGCTGGCCAAATAAGCTATATCAATTTATATTCCCACAAATAGCACATTAAAACATACTCTCTACTTTTGTTTACTAGAACTGATTTTTTGCCAGTTTGATAAGTGGAAAAATGGCTCATTTAAAGATTTCTGAATGAAATTAATCATCTTTTCATAACTGATTGTCTACTTGTAGTTCTGTAAACTGCCTGTTTGTACATGTCTTTTTCCAAATATTTGGTTGTTTTTTGAGTTTTAAAATTTTAGGAACTTTAAAAAATTATGTCTGATACAGAGAGTAATCTTTTGTCTTACATCTGTTTCTGATTTTTTAACTCTATATTATCTTATATTAAAAGTTTAAATTTTTATGTAGTCCAAATCTGTCTTTTTTTCTATAGTTTCTGGAAGTTGTGTCTTACCTAAAAAAGCCTCTCTTCCACTCTCCCCTTTTGCCCTGATCCAGGGGTTTGGGAAAAAAAAAAAAAAAAAAAAAAATTATACACTAGCAAAACTAGTATTTTTGTAGTATTTGTTTTATTTTATATTAAATAACCCAAAACTTATTTTTCTCTATGTGGTGAAGTGGTGGTATTGTTGGCCCCTGACTCCTGGCACTCCATGTTACAGAATATTTCATAGTTTTCTTGCCTGTCTTCTTACAGAAGCCAGGCCTTTTCTTCCACAGAGCCTCTGGATAGGTGTGAACTGTCAACCTTTAGGTTGTCAGCCAATTGTAAACCATTTGCCCCATCTAGGGTTCTACATAGTATGAGCTAGAGACACCCCCTCAACACCCCAGCCACCCAAAATGGGTAACCTGTTGTCCAAGCACTATTGAATTGTTTGTCTTTTTCCATGATTTGAGTAAACTTTTATTCAAAAATGGATTTCTATATACAAAAAA
>NW_006921771.1:2831203-2845083 GCF_000298275.1 Orycteropus afer afer
ATTGGGCAGTGTTTCGTTCTGCTGTGCATGGGGTCGCTGTGCGTCGGAAATGACTTGACAGCACTTAACAACAACAACATTTGTGAGAGCAAACTGCCTCATCTTTCTCCTGAAGAGCAACTGGTGAGTTCTCACCAGTGACCTTTTGGTTAGCAGCCCAACATTTAAGCTCTGCACCATGAGGACTTCTTTATGTCAAGTTTATTTCTGAACTTTTAGTTTTGTATCAATCATTGCTTTGTTTTTCTCTTGTTGAACCAAGGTAACACTTTTAAATACTATAGTTTTATAGTATGTCTTGGTGTTCAGTGGAGCAAATCCCCTTATATCTGTTCTTCCATCCAAAAATTTTTTGGCTTCTCTTTTTACTCTCAACTTTATAATTGTTTTCATAGTTTCTATAGAAATCCTATTAAATTTGTGGAATAATTTAGTCAGAATTCGCATTCTAACAATATTTAGCCTCTCCATCCAGGAATGAATTAAGACTACTCCGGTGTCCTTTATAAACTAGAATGTAGTTTTTGTTTGTTTAGTTTTTAAATTTTATCTAGCATATTTCTTATTTTTTTGTAATACACATTGTAAATATTTGTGTTGATTGTCAAGGAATTCCTTCCACCCTAATCCTTATAGTTTGTTTTTTTTTTTTTCTAATTGGCTATTATTAGGATATAGTAATTCTTTTAGTTTTTATTGTGAATCTTATCTCTAACCTCCTTTCTTAAACATCTTATTCATTTCAATAGTTTTTCAGTTTATTTTCTTCAGTTTCCTATATATATAATCTACTTGCTGAAAATAATGACATTTTTTCTTTTTATCCCTTGTTTATTGAGATTTATGTATATATATATGTATGTGTTATCCATCTGTTTTGCAGTGATTAGGACCTCTGACAGAGGACTAAATGCTGACAGTTACAGGAGGTGTTCTTATCTCATTCAAATTCTGTACGACATACTGAATACTGGTATAAAATTTATTTGTATTAAAATTTGTGGCAACTGTACTTTCTATGGACAATATGTTTTTTTTTTTAGCTTTGTCTTAGAAGAGTTGTATAATGTGGCTTGAAAAAATTTCCTAAATCAACTGAAATGATTATGGAATATTTTCCAAAAAATGTATATAATGAATGTAATGTGAAGTGTTAAGTGAAAAAATCTGAAAGTAAATGTAAATATTTTAGAATATTTTATGTGTTAGCCAAAAATAGCATGTATTCTTGGAAAATCATGACTATTACTTTCCTTGAAACGAATACTGTCCCTTGACTCTACTGAGGATAAAAACTGGAATCAAACAGCAAGATTATGGGGACTGCAGCTTTTGAAAATATTTTTTATAGTAGTGACACACCGCATTCATAAAAATGAAAAGCTGTTTGGTCTTTTAAGCTATCATGAGATTTTTTTTCCCTTTGATACCCACACCTACAGAAGTAGTTATCTGTCAGATGACTGTTGGTAAATTATTAATTTTTAACATCTCTGAAAATATTTTATGAAAAGTATATCAGATGTGGTGTTGTTCGGTGCCATTGCATCAGCTCTGACTCACGGCCACCTTATGTACAGCAGAATGAAACACCACCTTCACAATCCTTGCTGTGCTTGAGCCCATCGTTGCAGCCACTGTATCAATCCATCTCATTGAGGGTCTTCCCCTTTTTCACTGACCCTCTACTTTACCAAGCATGATAGCCTTCTCCAGGGACTTGTCCCTTTTGACAACGTAACCAAAGTATGTGAGATGAAGTCTAGCCATTCTCGCTTCTAAGGAGCACTCCAGCTGCATTTCTTCTAAGACAGTTTTGTTCTTTCTTCTGGCAGTCCGTGGTATTTTCAGTTTTATTCACCACCACCACAATTCAAAGGCATCAACTCTTCTTTAGTCTTCCTCATTCATTATCCAGCTTTCACATGTATACGAGGCAATTGAAAGTGTCGAGTTGGATCCAACTCATGGCGACCCCTCTTTGGGTTTCCGAGGTGGTATCACTACAGAAGTAGATTGCCCAACCTTCCTTTCAAGGAGTGCCTGGTGGGTTTGAACCACCAGGCTTCTGGTTAGCAGTCAAATGCCTTAGGGACCACACCACCAGAGTTCCTGCCCAGTGCAGTCAGTACTGCATCTGATTTCTTGACTGCTGCTTCCATGGGTATTGATTGTGGACCCAAGTAAAATGAAATCCCTGACAACTTCAGTGTTTTCTTCATTTATTGTTATGTTGCTGATTGATCCAATTTTGAGTATTTTTGTTTTCTTTATGTTGAGATGTAATGTATGCTGAAGATTGTAGTTTTTGATCTCCATCAGTTAGTGCTTCAAGTGCTCTTCATTTTCAGCAAGCAGGGCTGTGTCATCTGTGTATCACAAGTTGTTAATGTTATTTTGCATATAGAAATACACAAATCAGTTTTTGTATTTTTAAATATTTCTTTATATATATATGTATATGTATATGTGCTTGTGTGTGAATAATTTAAGTTTTAATGAATATACTCTAATTCCCCAAAACCCCATCTTTCTCTATAATGCTAGCAGGTCAATTAAATGGGAATGTGATAGAATGCATAACCCCTGACTCTTTCATTTTTTGTCGGCACTAATGTTTGCAGTTTTCCTAGGGATGCAGTATTACTTTTAAATGACCATTTTGGAAGGGAAGAAAAATTTCAGCAGCTTTTGTTTTTGCCATTACTATAACATAACAGTCTCACCTAGGTCATGCAATTAATCAGAGACTCTTGGTTGCTGTATTTATTAATGATGCATTTAAAACTTTGGAAAATACCCACTGGTTGGGTTTCTAAAACTCTTGATCCCACTGTAAGATGGATTGCATCAAAGTTGATTTATCACCTGAGTCTGATAAGTTGTACCCAGTGGACCAAAGTAGCAAGAATGTCAACCCTGCATCACTTCATGATTTCAAATCCTGTGTATATTCATCTACTTGACAGTACTAATTTTTATCAAAAACTCTAGCTTTAAGAGTCTAGAAAATGTGGTGTTTTTTCTTTGCTTAGCCTCTGCAATACAGGAAGGCATACTATAAGGAGGTGTGAATGAATGTCGAGAGCCAATATCTACCATACATAGAAATTTGTCTTTCCATTATTTCCTTTAGTATTTGATTCTATAAAAGAAAATTTACTTCAAATATATATTTAATGAATATTGACGTAGGCTATAAACTATTTCATTGAACTTTAAGTAAAACGTGTGAAAGCACAGAAAAAGTTTTAAATAAGAAAACTCATAAAAGTATCATCTATTATTTTAGTGACAGGATCCAAAAGGAATATCTTGTCAAGGCATTTTAAGCAGAAAGAGAGTCCGTATAGGGAATTAAATGTTTACAAAATCATTGAAAGGCTGCAGCTGGGGCTGAAGTTCAGGAGCATATTTCTATAACTGATATCCAGGGATCAAAAAACCAGAATTAAGATCTTTGCATTAGTGCTGCACTCATCTCTCGACACGCATTATGTGCTGTTATGAAATGATGCTCCATCCTGTACTATCTTCATGACCCTTGCTGTGCTTGAGTCTGTTGTTTCAGCTACTCTGTCAGTCCATCTCACTGAAGAACTCCCTCACCTTTGCCAACCTTTCGCTTTACCAACCATATGTCATTTTTAACCCATTGGTCTTTCCTGACGTTGTGTCCAAAGTAAGTAAGCTGAAATTTCACCATCTTTGTTTCTAAGAAGCATTTGGGTTGTATTTCTTCTATAAATGATTTGTTTGTTCTTCATTTTACCTGCAGTATATTTAGTATTCTTTACCAATACCACAGTTCAAATGCATCACTTCTGTGTTTTTCATTGTCCAGCTCTTTTATGCATATGAGATGATTAAAAAGAACATAGGTTGAGTCAGGCAAACTTCAGTTATCAAAATAATATCTTTTTAAATACTTAACAGAGGTCTTTTCCAGCAAATTTGCCCAATGAAATATATCAATTTCTTGACTGCTTCCATGGATGTTGATTATTGATCCAAGTAGAATGAATTCTTTGACAGCTTCAATTTCTTCTTCATATGTCATGATGTTGTTTTTTGGGAAATTTGAGAATTTCTATCTTCTTTACATTCAAGTGTAATCCATAATGAATGTTATGGTCTTTGATCATCATCAGTAAGTGCTTCATGTTGTTTTTATTTTTGGCAAACAAGATATTGTCATTTGCATACCATGGGTTATTAATTAGTCTTCTTTCAATCCTGTTGCTTTGTTCTTTTTAATATAGTCCAACTTCTCCAATTATTTGTTCAGTATACAGATTGATTAAAGTGAAAGGATACAGCCCTGCCTCGTGCCTTTTTCAATTCTGAACCAGCAGTTTCCTCTTGTTCTGTTCTAATGACTGCCTCTTGATCTGTGTACAGGTTCTGCATAAGTACCATTAGGTGTTCTGGAATTCCCATTCTTTATAATGGTATTTATAATATATTATGATCCACCCAGTCAAATCCCTAAACATACTGGATAAAATACAGTTAGAAATATCTTTCTGGTATTTTCTGTTTTAGGCCTACGTCCAACTGACATCAGCAATCATATCCCTTGTTCTGTCTACATCCTCTTCTAAATCCAGCTTGAACTTCCATATTGATGGAGACCTGTAGTCATTTTTGAATTATCTTCAGCAAAATTTTGGTAGCATGTGGTATTAATGATATTGTTTGATAATTTCTGTATTTGATTAGTTTTCTTTAAAATAGAAACAGATATTGGATCTCTTCCATTTCTTGACAGATGAGTAAGTGCTTCCAGCATTGCTTCTTTTGTTGTTTGTTGAAGCATCTTAGGCTGTATCCTGTCATGTTCTGGAGCTTTGTTTTTTGCTGGTGTCTTCAATGCAGTTTGAACTTTTTTCCTTCAGTACCGGTAGTTCTTTATCATGTGTTACTCCTGAAATGGTTGAACATCGACCAATTCTTTTTGGTACAATGATTTTATATATTCCTTTTATCCTCTTTTGATGCTTTCTGCATCATTCAAATTTTTACCCATAGTGTCCTTCAGTGTTGCAACTCGTGGTTTGAATTTTCTCTTCAGTTTTTTCATCTTGAGATATGCCAACTATGTTCTTCTCTTTTGTTTTTCTACTGGCATGTCTTTGTACATTTCAGTGTAATACTTTACCTTGTCTTCTCTAGCCACTCTTTGAAATCTGCTCAGTTCTTTTACTTCATCATGTCTTATATTTACGTTAGCTATTCTGTGCTCAAGAGCAAGTTTCAGAGTCTCTTCTGACTTCCATTTTGGTCTTTTCTTTCTTTCCTGTCTTTTTAATGACTTTTTACTTTCTTCATGTATATTGTCCTTGATGCCATCCCATAATTCTTGTAGGCTTGGGTCATTAGTGTTTAGTGCATCAAATCTATTACTAGGATAATCCCTAAATGCAGGTGGGAGGTATTCAAGGTCATACTTGGACTTTGATGGACATAACTTTGATTTTCTTCAGCTTCAACTTGATCTTGCACATGAGGTATTGATGGTTTGATTTGTAGTGAGGTCCTGGCCTTGTCTGGATTGGTGATATTGAGCTTATCCATCACATATTTCTATAGATATAGTAGATCTTATTCCTGTGTAATCCGTCTGGCAAAGTCCACATGTCCACTCATCAGTTGTATTGTTGAAAAAGTTATTTCCAATGAATAAGCTATTCTTGCAGATTTCTGTCAGTCTATTCTTGCAGATTTCTGTCATGCAATTTCCAGTATTATTTCTATCGCCAAAGCCACATTTTCCTCCCTCTTCATTCCCAACTTTTGTGTTCCAATTGGTAGTAATTTTCAATGCATACTGATTGCATGTCTTACAAATTTCACACTGCAAAAGATTGTAGAAATCTTTAATCATCTTTGGCATTTATAATTGATGGGTAAATTTGATTAATAGTTGTAATAACTGGTCTTCCATGTAGGCAATCACTGATCACCTTGTACTTCAAGATATTTCTTGATATGCTCTTTTTAATGATGAATGCAACATTCACTGTTCTTCAATTTGTCATTCCTGCATACTAGACATAAAATTATTAGATTCAAACTAGCCAATACTAGTACATTTTAGTTCACTAATGCCTAAAATATTGATCTTTAAATATTCCATTTAATTCTTGAAGATTTCTGATTTTCTTTGATTCATATTATTACTTTCTACATTCCACTTATTAATGGTTGTTTGCAGCTGTTACTTCTCATTTTGAGTTGTTGTACATCAGCAAATGAAGGTTTTGAAGGCATTAAGGTTGATTCTACTTTAAGGAGGCAGCTTTTCCCCAGTGGTATTTTGAATGCCTTGCAAATTGAGGTGCTCATCTTTCAGCACTATGTAGGACAAAATTTTGATAGTATCCATAAAGTTTTCGTTAGCTAATTTTCAAAAGTAGATTACTGTTCTGGTTACCTAGTGCCACTCTGACAAGCCTATACCACAAGTGGGATGGCCTTAACAAACAGGAGTTTATTCTCTTACAGTTTGGAGGCTTTAAGTCCAAGTTCAGAGTGTCAGGTTCTAGGGACTGTGTGGAAGCCCCTCAACCTTTTGGGCTTCAGCTATACCTCTTGCTCCTGGCCCACTGAAGGTAGAGGCATCTCTTCACTCAGGCAGCTACTGGCTGAGGCTGACAAACCCAAGGTCGGCAAATAAAATGGCACAGTCCCAATGTTATCAAACCACATGGCAGGCCATTAATTTAAGTCTATTGTAAGTCCCAAGGTCGGCAGAGCATGGTAGCCTGCTGAACAATGAGACAGCTACATGCAGGATCCAAGCGTGCCTTAAGTTAGAGACCATTCCCAAAGCTGCTGCTTATATATGGGAAGCAAACCACGTACCCAAAGGCAGCTACTCAGCTGCTTGTGGTAGATTGCACCATGGAGATGATTGCCAATCTCATCATGGGGAATAACTATCATCAGCTGCCCAGCCACTCAACCAGGCCCAGCCAAGTTGATATACAAATTTAACTACCACAATCGTTATGCCTTTAGTTGTAGTCTTAGTCTGAAAGTTCTGCTAAAACCTGTCTACCGTAAGTTACCCTCATGATATTTGAAATACCTGTAGTATAGCTCCCAGAATTATGTATATGCAAGCCACCACAGTATGACAAACTGACAGATCCGTGGTGGCAACACTGATTAAGCTGTGTCTTCACACTGGTATTTGGAATCTGGCCATCATTAGACACCACACTGCCACTCAACACTCATATCTACACGTCTTTGCTTCTGAGAGAATAAACTGAGGATATACCTCATGACTATCTGTTTCTTCTAGGCCAGATTTTACATGTCCATACATTCCAAAGCATCCATGATGTTCTTTATAGGAGATTCATAAGGTCAAAACTAATAATAATGTGATGCTATTTTTCTTTTTCAATGTTTACGTTATATACTCTATGTTGCTAATTGTGGCTAAAACTGCTGACATTTTAACATTCAAAACAGTGGCATAGAACTGCACTAAACTAAATAAGAACAAACCCTTTGCTGTAAAGTTAATTCTGATGTGTTCTGTATTGCCACATACTCATAGATAAAAAGAAAAAAAGCCAGTTGGCAAGTTACACTTAGGAATGGCCATGGGTGAGAGTACTGTGAATTAATTTTATTACTTACTCATCCTTGAACTACAAATAGGAAATAGATAATCATGAGGTGTTTTCTTAGTTTTTTCTCAGAAGCACGACAGTGTAGATATGGATGTTAAGAGGGAGTGTGGTGTCTAATGATGGCCAGATTCCAAATACCAGTGTAAAGACACAGCTTAATCAGTGTTGCCACTATTGGTCTGTCAGCTTGCCATACTGTTGTTGTTATGTTTTGTTGAGTCAGACCCGACTCATAGTGACCTCTCTTTGGGTTTCCGAGGCAGTATCACTACAGAAGTAGATTGCCCAACCTTCCTTCCAAGGAGTGGCTGATGGGTTTGAACTACCAGCCTTCTGGTTAGCAGTCAAGTGCCTTAGGCACTATGCTACCATAGCTCCCTGTCATACTGTGGTGGCGTGCATATTTATAATTCTGGGAGCTATACAATGGGTATTTCAAATAGGGTAACCTATTTCATATTCTGTGTGATGAAATGGGATGTATTCATAAAGTACTATTTATTATGACTGTGAGTTCTGAGCTGAACTAGTTGCTTTTTTTGTGAAACACCATTTTTAATGGATAGAATGACTGAGAAACTATGTCATTCAGTTGGAACCTTGCAGACACTTTCTCAGAAACCAATGAAAGGAATCTGTCAAGGCAAACAACTGATGGTGTTTTTAGCCAATGATAAAATTTGAATTTCCAAGCAAAAATTAGAATTTTTGGAAAACTTATATCTGCCAACATGGGATTGGCGTTTTCCTGACACTGAGACTTCTCTATTCAGATTGGTGGAGATATTAATGAATATAATTTTTTGATATTGAATAATTAAAAGTGTCAGGGCTTGGAATATCTGTATAACTCAGTGAACCAGTAATTTCCAAGTGGCCAGTGCATTCGCTTATAAAATCATGCATGGGTAAAATATCCATTCAAAGTACAAGATAGATAAATGTATTTTAATGTATTGGAGTATGAAAAGTTTATTGGTATGTTTGCAGATTTCACATTACAAGTAACTTTTACAAAGCTACCACTTGTTGAGTGGTGATTTATATCAGAGAAGAACATTCACAATTATCTGAACCAAAGCAAAAGCCAAACTCACTGCCATCGAGTCAGTCCCGACTCATGGTGACTCCTCCTTGGGTTTCCGAGGCAATATCTCTACAGGAGTAGATTGCCCAGTCTTTCCGAGGAGTGGCTGGTAGGTTTGAACTGCCAGCCTTCTGGTTAGCGGTCAAATGCCTCAGGCACTGAAAATCCTATTGAAACATCCTCCTTTTACCAATTACATATCTGTGTGACTTCATTTTTAACTTTATATACTCGACCAAACAACGTATTGGAATGGATTAAGTTGCTAAAGCAGCTGTGGAAAGCAAGTTTTCTTTTATTGCCCCAGATATTAAAGAAATTTCTAAGCTTTTTTTAAATGCCATGTTTTCACTAATCTTTGTTTTGGAAAACAGTTATTTCTTTATTAAAAAGATACTTTCTACATTAAGATACGGTAGGTTTATTCTTTTTATTTTTTAAATAATATTTTATTGTGATTTAGGTGAAAGTTTACACAACAAAGTAGATTTCTTTTTAACAATTTTTATACAGATTTTACCATGCTGTTGATTACAATTTTTACATTTTGTCACCAGTCTCATTATTTACATTCTGTTTGTTCTGTTTCCATTAATCTTGCTTCCGTTCCCTTCTTTGCCTTCTTATCTTTGCTTTTGGGTAAATGTTGACCATTAGTCTCATATGGTTCATTGTTTAAGGACACACGTAACTCATGGGTGATGTTATTTATTTTATAAACCAATCTATTATTTGACTGAAACTGAAAGATTACCTACATAACTCATCAATTCAAAGTTCAAAAGTTATCTTAGGGTAATAGTCTCTAAGGTTCCTCTAGTCTCTATCACTCCAATAGGTCTGGCCTTTTTTTAGGAATTTGAGTTTTGTTCTACATTTGTTTCCCATTCTATCTGGGGCCTTCTGTGGTGTCCCTACTCAGAACGGTTAGTAGTGGTAGCTGGGCATAATCTACTTCTGGGCTCAGGTTATAAGAGTCTATGGTTCATGTAGGCTACTTGTTCTGTGGACTAGTTTCTTCTTTGAGCCTTTGATTTTCTTCATTCTCTTTTGCTCCATATGAGTAGAGAGCAATAGTTGTATCTCAGATGGCCACTCATAGGCTTTTAAGACCCCAGATGCCACTCACCAAACTAGGTTATAGAACATTATCTTTTTGAATTATGTTGTGTCAGTTGACCAAGTTGGCTCTCCAGACTATAGTCCCAAGCTTTTTAACCCAGTAAACCAATCCTATAAGTTGTTTGGCTATATCTAGGAAGAACTCTATAATTGTGCCCCCTATGTGGTTTGTATTATTCTTTTTAAATAAATTATTTTTTAAAAATTCTCAGCTTTAATTTTTAATATGATAAATACAGACAGTCTTCACTTACATAAACAAAAGTACTTTGGGCCTCAAAATTTAAGAGTATAAAGGGATAATGAAACAAAAAATTTAAAAACTTCTGGTTTGCCAGTAGTAGGAATACAGGTTAATAAAATGGATTTTTTTTTTTTTTTTTTTAAACAGCTATACTGAGCTCTGGTAGCATAGTGGCTAAGGCACTTGACTGCTATCCAGAAGGCTGGCGGTTCAAACCCACCAGCCGCTCCTCGGAGGGAAGATGGGGCAATCTTCTTCTGTAGTGATACTGCTTCGGAAACCCAAGGAGGGGTCGCTATGAGTTGGATCCGACTCAATGGCACACAACAACAACAACAACGTACTAAAGTATAATTGACAAACAATAAACTGATCAAATTTAAAGTCTAAATTTGGTATATTTTAGACACACACACACACACACACATACACCTGGGAAAAAGCTCCACAATCTAGATAATGCACATGTCCATTATCCCCTAAAAATTTCTTAGTGCCCCTTTGTAATCTCCCCTCTGTTCTTTTCTCACCCCCCTCTCATGTCTCCAGGAACCAATCACTGATGTGCTTTCTGTACCTATATATTTTACATATATTTTATATATATATATCTCCAGTTTTTGCTACTATAAAAAAATATGCTACAAACATTCATATACAAGTCTTTGTATGGCTATGTGCTTTCATTTCTCTTTGGTAAACACTTAGGAGTGGAAAGGCTGAGACATGAGGTATGTATGTTTAACTTTTTTTCTTTTTCCCACAGTGTAACAGCTCTCTTCCTACCTCCTCCCTGTAGTTACCTCTTCCCTGTGTCCTTCCCTCCCATGTACTCCCACCCCCCCGAGCTATCTCCCTGTGCAAATACTGCCCTTCTGTTCTTCCATGATTGATCGCTCCAACAGGTGTATCTGCCTGATGGAAATCTTCACCCCATATGCCTGTCTGTTGTTTGGCTGGAAGCCACAGGAGTGAGTTCAGTTCTAGACCTAAAGGGTAGCTGGAGGCCATAATCTCAGGGGTCTCATCAGGCTTTATCAGACCAGTAATTAGGGTCTTTTTTTAATGATTTTGAGTCTTGTTCCACACTGTTCTCCCCCTCTATCCAGAACTCCTCCAAATGGTTCTTCTGGTCTCATGGTCATATAGGCTGAGCATTGCCTGGTCTACTAGTCTCCTGGACTAATTGTTTTCATGTGTCTTTGGTTTTCTTTGCTCTTTGCTCTGGTTAAGGAGAGACCCATCGTTGCAAGCTCTTAAGACCCCAGTTGCTACTCAACCAAAGTAAGATGTTGTTGTTATTTGCTCTTGAGTAAGACCCGACTCATAGCAACCCCTCCTTGGGTTTCTGAGACAGTATCACTTCGGAAGTAGATTGCCCAACTTTCCTTCCAAGGAGTGGCTGGTGGGTTTGAACCACCAGCCTTCTGGTTAGCAGTCAAGTGCCTTAGGCACTACGCTACCAGAGCTCCCCCCGAGTAAAATATAGAACAGTATTTTTGTGTGGTGTATTATGCCAATTGAGCTTGATGTCCCCTGTGACCATAGTCCTGAGCCCATAGGTCCAGCTACTCACTCCCTCAGGGTAGTTTTCTGTGGCCAAGAAGCCACCACTGACAGTATACTATACACCCTGACAGTATTACAGCACATACAGATATGCATGTAGAAACATTGTCTGCCAACCATACACATAGTCATGGGCACACTCCCCTCTGCCTGGACATACCTGATCACGCAGCCTGTCCACCTATCTTGTTATAATTAAGAAAACTAAGATTCAGTTATTGTGAGTTGCTGTTAGTCATATAAATATACCAAGAGTGTTTATTATCGACTTTTTGTGTGCGTATAAATTAGCACTCATCTGGGGAACCTAAGTGATGATTTCTAAGCAGTAAAAATTCTGCATTTAATTGCGTCTCAGTGTTTTTATTGGCTTGGAACTGTTTGTAAGTATTGCCAGCATCAGCACATTAAGTATGTAATTTCTAGAATGGAGTTGAAATCCTGTGTTCTCCATTCTCATTGCTGTCTGTTTCTGATTTGTAGCAGTATTGCCTTTGAGTGGGAGAGTTAAGGGAAAAAAACAAAAACTAAGTTATGCTATATTTCCTTCAGAATTATTTCTATTATTTCAAATACTGATTGAATTATTTTTACACAAATTAAATGATTGAACAGAGCTGCCTGTATTCTAACTCACACTCAACATGGGGGAAAAAAGTAGCTGAAAAAATAAAAGGATTACATGTTAGCCTTTCAGCATTCTTCTGAGCAATCTAGAGAGAACATTTAATCCACCCTTTTCATAAGACTCTTTAGTATAAATCCACTTGGTGGTATCTACTTCCTAAATGACTCATCTTCTTTCTTTGTTAGAACTAAGTTTTAGGATCTTCCTTGTTATAAAAATTACAGAAATACTCGTGGTTCTCCTATTTTCTCATTAATTATAAGCTCTTTAGAAGCAGAACCATGGCTACCACTTTCTTTGAAAATTTTCTTGATAGCTAATAAATTACTCTGTATGGAGGCTACTCAGTAATTGTTATTGACTTGTAGCAATAGAGAAATTGTTTATAAAATCACTATTTCTCAAGCTAGCAAAGGATGATAGCTAGAATTTTGAGGGGACTCTGAAGACATCAAAATCCATATACATTGTCACTTCCTTATGCCTGTGTAATACCTAGAAACTTGATTTTTAACAGCCTGAAAATTGTAGTCCCTAATTATTTTTAACAAACACGTTGAAGCAACTTTGGAAAAGATTCTGGTCTATACTGCCTTTTCATTTTCTATGTATTTTTACTGTCAACTTATGTAAATAAAAGTAAACCTCTGTTTTTGTGTTCCTACCAAAAATATTTTTTATTATTTTTTAAACTTTTTATTGTGACTTGGGTGAAACTTTACAGAGCAAATTGATTTCCATTCAATAATTCCTGCACATTTTGTTTTGTGACATTGATTGTAATCCTCACAATGTCACAGCACTCTTCCAGCTTCTTCCCTGTGTTTCTTGTTTCTATTGGTTCTTCTTTCTTATCCCTTCCTGCCTCCTGAGCTTTATCCTTGGGCAAATGCTGCCCTTTTGACTGTTACAGTTGGTTATTCTAACACCTCCCTGCTGTTATAGTTCACCTTATTAGCCCTGTTTATCATTTTGGCTGAAAGTTGAGCCATAGGGATGAGTTCAGTTTCAGGCCTGAAAGGTGCCTAAGAACAATAGTCTAGGAGGTCCACCAGTCTCTATCAGACCCACTAAGCCTTTTTTTTTTTTTTTTTTTAATTTATTTTGGGTTTTATTCCACAATTTTCTTTTACTCTGTACAGGACCTTCTATCATGATCCCTTTCACTGTGGTCAGCAGAGGTAGCTGAATACCATTTATTTCTTCTGATCTCAGGATTGTAGAGGCTGGGGTTCATATGGTTCATAGTATTTTGGACTGTTTGTTTCCATGTATCTTTGATTTTTGTCACTCCTTGCTCTAGGTGTGAGAGAACAATAGTTGCACCTTACATGCTCCAAAAATATTTTTAAAGCACCTACCTCATAAACCATAGGAAAGGCTGAACTATTAACTCAGATAAGATGCCTGAACAACAACAACAAAAAATTAATGGCTAAGTGCTACTTGGGGACTTGTGCAAAAAGGTATTATCCTAAGCATTAATTTATTTAAATTGTGTTGTATGCCTTGGCTTTTAAAGAATTAAATTTAGACTGTTCATATTTGAGATGCAATCACATTGATTTTTTTTTTTTTTTT
>NW_006921771.1:2852698-2860341 GCF_000298275.1 Orycteropus afer afer
TTCTGTGTCTGTGTTAATTGGTTTCCCTTTTCTTTGTTGAAGAGGGTCTGTGCAATCCTTCTGCCTAGTCCGCCATCTTGCCCTGCCTCCCGAGATGCAATCACATTGATTTTTGAGTAGTTTATTTGAGACTTGTAGTAAGTTCCCACTAAATTCAGGGAACTCTAGGTCTTGATTAGAGGTGACTCTTGATTGACTCCTAAGTAGAAGTATTGAAGTTAAATACAGTACGTTAAGTTCAATGAACTCTTTTCCAAACTTCATAGGATCTAAGAACTTTCTTGAAAAGCACTCTTGATTTTCTTTCTTTCTTTTTTTTTTTTTTTGTTGGGGGGTGGGCAGCAATTCTTTTTTCAAGTATAGAGAAGTCTGGGCAGAGAACTGAGTTATAAGCTCAGAACAAAGCAACTAAATTGTTTTAGAAAATTGGCTTATTTATTATTTGTGAATTAAATTTTATGTAGACATTATCAATCTAATTTTATTTTGAGTTTGGTCATTGGGTCTTAATTTTAGTATTGACTAATTGTTTGTTACAGTTCTTTTGAGGTATCAAAAAACCAAAAATTTGGCAAAGGTGACATTAGACTTTTTTTTTTTAATTTTTATTGTGATTTAGGTGAAAGTTTACAGAACAAATGTACTTTCTATACAGTAGCTCACATACATTTTTCTCATGACATTGACTATAGTTTCCCATAATGCAACAACTCCCCTCCCACATCCTCCCCATAGTTACTTCTTCCCTATATCCTTCCCTCCCATGCACTCCTGCCCCCTGAGCTGTCTCCTTGTACATACACAGGCCTTCTGTTCTCCCATGATTGTTATCTCCAAGGAGTATATCTACCAATTGTAAATGTTCAGCTCATATGTTTGTCTTTTGTTTGGCTAGAAGCTACAGGAGTGTGTTCAATTCCAGACCTGAAGGGCAGCTACAGGCCATATTCTCAGGAGTTCCATCAGGCTCTATCAGACCAGCAAACTTGGTCCTTTTCTTTTTTAAATGATTTTGAGTTTTGTTCCACATTATTCTCCACTCTATCCAGGATCTCCTACAGATCACCTCAGAAACCCAAAGTGGGTCGCTGTGAGTCAGAATTGATTCTATGGGAGTGAGTTTGTTTTTTTGGTATTAAGATTTGCTTCCAAAACGTTCCCAAACTAATTAAAACAATATCTGGTTTAGAATAAAGTGTGTCAACATGAACTACAGTAAAATTACTTATTATTGTGTTAATCACTTGCCAAAATATAGTTGGAGACAATAATTTCATGATGGATAAGACAATAATCTTATCCACTTTAAGAAGTAGATTGCAACCTGGATTCTGATTTTGTGATTTGCTATGAATTACTTTGTTTCAGTTTTTTTCTCTGCTTCATAAAATAACTAGAAAACAACTTAAGATAATTTTAGGAAGAACAGGAAAAAAAAAGAAAAAAAAATATATTATAACTGGTCATTTAATTTAAAACTGGTAATGACAGATTTACCTAATCCTCAACTTTTTGGATTGTTTTTAGGTCAACTCAGGTGCCTAAAAATAAAATTGGAGTGAAAAGTTTTATTAAAATAAAATTTTAATTTTGAAACTTCTTAAGTTTGAACAAGGCATGTTTAGATGAAATAATAAAAAATTTCTAAAGGATTTATTTGTTTTTTTAAAAAAGGCCTCAACAATAAAGCATTTACATTTTAATTTAAATTTTTTAAATGCTACAAATTAGATATCATTACAATAAATTAAATTCAAGAGTATACTGGTTTAAAAATCTTTAAATGACAAGTTGAGAAATAAGTTTAAGAAACTCATAATTGAGTAGATGAAAATATATTCAAAAGTGTATTTTTCACATAGTCATGACCAGAACTTATCTTTAGGTGAGTTGACTGTAGTCATTTGATCTAGAACCACTAAAATCATTCTTTTTTCACATGTATTCCTTTTACCTAGTCTGCCATAGCAACATGTCAGGTGTGTTTCCTTTACCAAGCTACCATAGTACACACTTCCCATTCCTGGTCATGACAGTGGATCTAGTTACCTTTTTCTTTCCCCACACACATGTCTTCACTACTGGTTAAGTTTGGTTATAACATGACTCCAAATGTATTTTGTTGATTCTTTGTCACGTATTATCAAACCAAAGTGTCCATCCCTCAATTTTATATACAGTAATCTTCCTTTGTCTACTTTATTGGTATTTGCTTAGATGGAAATGCACGCAGGCAAATGGTCTACCAGTGATTCATTGTTTTTAATATACTGCTTTGCTATGAGTCGGGGCCGACTCGACGGCACATAACAACAACAACAACAACATTTGAAAATCTCAGTCTTAGAAGAAATAAGCCCAAACTGATATATGTGTTTCCTTGAGAAGATAAATAAAAAATTTTTTAAAAAAACCTTATAATTTACACTGAATAGTAGCATGTTGATACTGAACAGTTAATAAGTTAATAAGTTAATTCCATTGTTTGGGAAAACAAACAAAGTTTATCTGGTATGGTACAAAGTTTGAATCATTGATCCTACCTTATAAATATTTTTCAAAAATCATTAGGCTTGTTAAAATCTTTGTAGTTTAGACTCATCATTTCCATATTTACATTTTCCTTAGCATTGTCTGCTGATTATGATCAATATATCTATCTATTACATATTCAGGATCATTTGTTATAATAAGTTTCCATGACAACCAAACAAGAAACTTAGAAATTGAAATATATTAAATTATTTTTGGCCTACTTATTTTCTGTGAGATCCAGTTTGAGTTAATGTAGCATTTCTGTATCTTAAATCTCTTTAAGATTAAGGCCTGGTAGCTGTCTTCCAAATTTCTTGGCATAAATGAGTAGGTACCTCCAGTGCTGCATCCTTTTGTTGAAACATCTCAGTGGGTATCCCATCATTTCCTGGAGCCTTGTTTTTTTGCCAGTTCCTTCAGTGCAGCTTGGACTTCTTCCTTCAGTACCATTGGTTCTTGATCATATGCTATCTCCTAAAATAGCTGAATGTCAACCAATTCTTTTTGGTACAGTGACTTCATTTGAATACCATCTTCTTTTGATGCTTCCTGCATCATTCAGTATTTTACCCATAGAATCCTTCAGTGTTACAACTTGAGCCTTGAATTTTTTTTCTTCTGTTCTTTCAGCTTTAAAAATTCAAAATGTGTTATTCCCTTTTGTTTTTCTAACTCCAGGTTTTTGTATGTTTCATTATAATGTTTTATCTTCTTAAGCTGCTTGTTAAAATCTTCCATTCAGCTCTTTTATTTAGTCATTTCGTTGATTTGCTTTAGCTGTTCTTCATTTAAGAACTAGTTTCAAAGTCTCTTTTGACATTCACTTTGGTCTTTTCTTCCTTTGCTGTCTTTTAATGGCCTTTTGCTTTCTTCATGTATGATTGTTTTTTTTTAATTGTGATTTGGGTGAATGTTTACAGAGCAAATTTACTTTCCATACAGCGGTTCACATATACTTTGTCTCATGACATTGACCACAGTTTACCACAATGCAACAGCTCCCCTCCCACTTCCTCCCTATAGTTACCTCTTCCCAGTGTCCATGCACTCCTGCCCCATGAGCTATCTCCCTGTGCATAAACAGCCCTTCTTTCTCCCATGATTGTTCTCTCCAAGGAGTGTATCTACTTGAGGTAAATGTTCAACTCATATACCTGTGTTTTGTTTGGCTGGAAACCACAGGTGTGGGTTCAATTCCAAACCTGAAGGGCAGCTAAGGGCCATAGTCTCAGTGGTTCCACCAGGCTCTATTGGACCAGCAAACCTGGTCCCCACCCCCTTTTTTTTCCTCCAACATGTATGATGTTCTTGATGTCATCCCATAATTTGTGTGGAAGAGATCCATGTTTGTGCCTGTTCCAAAGAAAAATGATCCAACAGAATGTGGAAATTGTAGACAATAATATTAATATCACTTGACTGCTAACCAGGGGGCTGGAGGTTCAAACCCACCAGCCACTCCTCGGAAGGAAGGTTGGGCAATCCTACTTCCGTAGTGATAACTGCCTCGGAAGCCCAAGGAGGGGTCGCTAGGAGTTGGGGCCGACTCAATGGCAAATAACAACAACAACAACAACAATATTAATATCACACACAAGTAAAATTTTGCTGAAGATCATTCAAAAATAGTTGCAGCAGCATATTGACAGAGAGCTTCCAGAAATTCAAGCTGGATTCAGAAGAGGAGATGGAACTAAGGATATCATTCCTGCTGTCAAAAGGATCTTGGCTGAAAGCAAAGAATTCCAGAAAGATGTTTAATTGTGTTTTATTGAATTTGTAAAGGCATTCGCCTGTGTGGATCATAAAAAATTATGGGTAAAATTCAAAGTATGAGAATTCCAGAACACTTAATTGTGTTCACAAGGAACCTATACATAGACCAAGAGGCTGTCATTCAGACAGAACAGGCAGATACTGGATGGTTTAAAATCAGGGAAGGTGTGTGTCATCGTTGTATCCTTTCATCACACTTATTCAATCTGTATGCTGAGCAAATAATCTGGAAACCTGGATTACATGATGAAGAATGCAGCATCAAGATTGGAGGAGGACTCATTAACAACCTGTGATCTGCAGATGACATAACCTTGCTTGCTGAAAGTGAAGATGACTTGAAGTACTGATGAAGATCAAAGATTATAGTCTTCAGTATAGAAGATTACACCTTGACATAAAGAAAACAAAAATTCTCACAACTGGACCAGTTAGCAGTATCACAATAAATGGGGAAAAGTTTGAAGTTGTCAGGGATTTCATTTTACTTGGATCCGATCCACAGTCAAAAACAGCGTCAAGAAGTCAGAGGTTTATTGCACTGGGCAAATCTTCTGTAAAAGACCTCTTTAAAATTTTAGGGAGCAAAGATGTCACTTTGAAGACTAAGGTGTGCATGTAACCCAAGCCAGGTAGTTTCAGTTGCTTCATAGGCATGTGAAAGCAGCACAATAAATGAGGAAAACTGAAGAAGAGTTGATGCCTTTGAATTGTGGTGTTGGTGAAGAATACTGAAAATACCATGGATGGCCAAAAGAATGAACATTTTTATTCTGGAAGAAGTGCAGCTGGAATGTTCTTTAGAAGTGAGACTGGCCAAACTTCTTCTCACCTACTTTGGTCAGAAGGGACCATTCCCTAGAGAAGGGTATCATGCTTGTAGGCTCAGCGAAAAAGGGAAGACCCTCAACGAGATGGATTGACACAGTGACTGCAACGATGGGCTCAACTGTAGCAGGGATTGTGAAGATGGCACAGGACCAGGCCATATTTTGTTGTATTGTACATAAAGTTGTGAATCAGAGCTGAGGTGATAGCACCTGGCCACAGAATAACATAAGTACATAAAAGCTTCATAGTTGCTTATTTTTCTTTCTATGGAGCTTACCTCTATGATGATTTCATTGCTTGATTGGTTTGAGAAGTATAATTTTTCTTTATAGTTTAGAAAACAGAGCTAGGACCAGAAGGTGAAGGTCATAGGAAATTCATGAATGAGACTGATACCACTAGCAGCAATGCATACTTACTAAATGGCATTATTTAGAGAATTCAGCTGTTGTTCTTTGTTGTATATTATAGGAACGATTCCTGCATTGGGAATAAAGTTAGAATTTTAAGACCTTTTCTAGTCCAATAGTGGGCCCTAGTGGTTAAAGCACTCATCTCCTAACTGAAAAGTCAGCAGTTCAAGCCATTCCATGGGATAAAAGATGTGGCAGTCTGCTTCTATAAAGATTTAGACTTGGAAACATTTTGGTGCAGTTCTACTCTGTCCTACAAGGTCACTATAAGTCTGAATTGATTTGATGGCTGTGGGTTTGGTTTTGGATATGCTAGTTGGCAGCTGGTTTTATACTTTTGTCAAAGTAACCTTTCCAAAATAGATTTTTTTTTTTTTTTTGGTTTCAGTCTAATATCTTGACTCTTCTTTTCTTTGAGATAATGTAAGTGTTACATTGAAAACTAACATTGGTGATGTTGAGACCAATATTATCCATAAAGATCTTAATGTGATTTTGAATGTAACACATAGAACTATACTATTGCTTAATTAGCTATGAATTACTAAAAGCTTACACATTAGAAATAACCAATTCTATTCTATAAACTTTTTAATTGCATTTAATTTCAAAAACTGTTGCCAATTCCAGATATCATTGAGTCATTATAAAAAGCCTGACATAAACAAAAATTAGTTTTTGTCACTTTTGTTTCAAAGAAGAAAAAGATTATCTTCTTTAAAATGTTAATTACATGTTTCATGGTTGGTTTACAATTATGACTGTTGAATACTCACATAGATAGTAAAAGTTTAAGTATACTTTGAATGATTTCTTTACAGTAGCTTTAACTACAATGAATGTAAGATGAGATATAAAGCTTGGTAACTAAAATTTATTATACATTTATAAGTAACTTTGGAAAAATGAGAATTGTTAAATGTCTTTAAAAGGAAATGCTTAGCTTCATAATGATTTTTATTTTAAATTCATTGGCCCTTTACAGAAGGTAATAATCTAGATTTCAGGTATTTGGTGGGCAGTTATTACTTAGGCTATCCATCCCATTTATTAGAAGAAATGACGTGTAAATGTATTTGTGTGAAGCATTTAAATGCCTTATTATTTATGCATGTATTTCCTTGGAAACCACAAATACCCCTTTAGAAAAATGATATATAGTAGTAGTTTTATATTTCAATAGAAGCTAAGAAATTTCAGGCTGTATTCAAGAACAGGTAGCTACAAAGTTGAAAATTTTTACAGTAGTTACTTCCTGCTGAAATATGAAGTACATGTAAAAGGTAAAACAGATTACATATGTGTGCACGCACACACATACACAAACACTAAACTAATTTAACTAGAACACAAAAATTATGAAATTTATAAGAAAAGTTAGACTTCATTGAAATTAAAAATGTTTGGTCTTCAAAAGATGCCATTAAGAAAACAAAGGCAAACAACGCAGGGGGAGAAAAAAGATAACAAACAAGGGAATTATATCCAGAATATGAAAAATATATAAAGAAGTCTTATATATAACTCAGGAACACAAGAAACCAATTAAAACACATGGGCAGAAGAAGGTTTATACAGTGAAGATATGCAAATAGCCAATAAGCACATGAAAAGATGCTAAATATCACTAGTTATCGGATACAAACAAATGAAACAACAATGAAATGCCACCATACAACCATTAGATTGGCTAAAATTAGAAAGGCTTACTTGCCTATTAAAAGAAAGATTTTCAAATAATAGGCTCCCAAAGCAACATTTTATATACATCTATGCAGAATACAGGAGACATCTAAAACAGAGATTTTGAAAGGTTAAAAGTAAAATTTTTGGCAACTGCATGTCTGCAAGGCACTAATGTCTTAAAGTTATAGAAATTAACTTCAACACTTCAACAAAAGTTATGCAGTTAGACAATGGGCAGGGGATATGAAGAGACACTTCACCAAAGATATACAGACAGCCAACAAACGTAAAGAAATGCTTATGATTATTAGCCATTGTTGTTGTTGTTAAGTGCCGTCGAGTCGTTTCCAACTCATAGCGACCCCATGCACAGCAGAACGAAACACTGCCCGATCCCGCGCC